>NC_048280.1:20145782-20375782 GCF_009762535.1 Notolabrus celidotus
AGTTTAAAGAAACACTGTTTCCCAAAGTTCCCCATGGGGTTTGATAAACTGACTGTCCTTGAAGTTTAGAATGCAGTACTGCCTTCAGTGTTTCATTTTTATGGCTGTAAATAAGATATCAGAAAAACAGTAACAGCATTTCATAAAGATGCAGCACTTTTTTATGAATAAATACCATTGTAGCCTAACTACTAGGTTAGAAGAGTTTTTAAAGCCATAGTGAGGAGTTCTTGTCTAGTTATGAAACAGGCTAATAGTGATGCTGATGCCTATTTATGACCTACAAAAGCAGAGCAGACCATCAGCACCAAGATCAGACATTTCTATGTTGTGATTTTTAATGCTTAAGACTGCTGGGAGCAGGTAGTTGTTCGACCAGACAATCGACAGCGCACTGCAAAAACACTTTACTTTTACAACAGAGAATATCTACACAGGGAGATATGTGCCAAGTATTGCATATCTTTGCCCATAGGGTGCCAAAATCAACACTCACCGAATGCTCCTCACAGTAGCTTTAAATTAGCCTGGCGTCACCAGACCAGTTCATCTTGGTGAATGGGTCTGGAACTGTTCAGTTCATTGCCTTTTTACAAAAGGGCTGTGTTTACAAAAGGGCTGTGGCACTTTTGTGTTGTCATCCAGAAACCACATGCCAGCGAAAATTAATATGAGCTGATGATGAGCGGTCTGGCAACACCAGGCTAGCTTTGCATACATTAAATAGCAGAAAGGGTAAGAGTTGGCAAAGTGCTTTGGCGTAAGGTTTGGTAATCAGGCCACCGCACACTTGGTTTCAATGAAATATTTGTAGCACACAAAGCGTCACACCAGTACTGACCACACCTGATTCTGAAAAATGAATGTTTGGCCTCTAGATGCAGTTTTGATTCACATATTAGATACCTCCAGAAAGTATGAACAAAACTGAACAGTGTCTCAAAGGGCTAATGTGGTGTAGTTTGTTTAAATGTTGTTTGATATTCCTCCTATAGCAGCCAGTTTTTATTACTTACTCAAAGCCAACCCTAAACTTAGTCAGGCATCTTTATAAGCCTCTGCAGCCAAAGGTCTATCCCATAATGTGTTCTAATGGTGCCCCAGTGTTATCAAGAAATGGCATATATTTCTCCAAAGCAGCGAGGAGTTATGGAAATATATTGCTGTGGGGTATTGTGGTTGTCTCAGTGGTGCCGAGCCCATTTATCATGATACTGTGACACCTGAGGGAAGATACTCTCTGGGAGATTCCAACACAAAGGCTGATGTCAGATACACACACATACCCACTGATACACATGTACACACAAGTATGCGTGCATCACATAAGGACACACACAGCTGGTATCAGTACACAGTATCACAGACACGCACACACATGATAATGAATGCTTGTGCAGATTTCCTCAACATTAGCATGCATTTATAAAGAATAACACAGTGGCGCAGCTACAGCACCTTCTTCATCATCCACCCACACACACCATACTATATTTCAGGTACAGAGACCTGCCACATGACACACAGGCTTGCAGCTACACTCACACACATGCACACGAAGACACACACAGCACATATAGACCAGAAGTAACCAGAGCAGCACAATAAGACAGGCGAGGGTGAGGGAAACCCAGAGGGTATGAAAGAGACTCACTGAGATATGAGCTTGTTCAACCCCAGGCTTGATGACGGATGAGACTTTCACAGTGAAACAATGGGAAAGGAAGAGAAAAGGAGTTAGAAAAGAATGGAAAGAATAAGTGAGAAAGCAGAAATTGAGGAAAAAGCAGAAGTGGATGGTCTGAACTATTCGTGTTGGTGGCAGCACGAGAAAAAAACAATGTTGGCTCTGACCATCGGTGGATAAAAAAATCGATAGTGTCTCTTGTTTGGGTCTGATCAATAGCATTCTGAGTACCCATTATTAGAGGAAATGAGGCCCAATTTGTTTTTGCAAGATTGTTTTTAAATGTCAGCAAAATCTTAAATGTGGCCAGCAAACATCACAAACATTACAGTTTACTAAATGCTTATTGCAGTTTGGAAACTTTGATTAACCAACTTTTAATATAAAATCCAATGACAATACGGACTGAAAGTGAGAACTTTCTTAAAGACTGTTGGACATTCACATGATGGGAGACCAAAGCAAGATGTAAATGCACAATGTATGTATTTTCACAAAAATCCGAAGCAGCTTTCTGAATGTACTGCACATGAGGTAGAAGCAACTATGTCTGAGGTACACAGAAACAATAGGTGTGAGCTGCATAACCCGGCATACACTTGTCTGGCACCCCAGCCCCTCTTTGATGAAAGCAGTCCCTCTATTATGACAGGTGGTAAACTGAAACAATAAGCTCCTTGTCACTGAGTTGAGGAAAAAAAATGTGACAAACACGTTAGGGGATTTCCTACTATAACCAAGTGTTAAAGCTGGGGTTGGTAATCAGATTTAGATACACTTTTTGTTATACCGGTTAAAATGATCCTTATGTCCTGATGACAATCAATACATAATGTGTTCCTAAAAAAGAGTGAAGAAAAACTGCTATCTACAGCCGGAGTAAACCTGGGAAAACACCAACCAAATAGCATTTTTTGGCTCCCCAAATTTTAAATCAATCAAATCCCGTCCAGCCGTTCTGCCCGCCTCCTGCGCGTACATTTCCCCGGCGTGCACTCCTCCGAGTCCCCATCTCCTGCCTCTACTTCCCCTGACTCTATTTACTGCCCCTCTCGCTCGACCTCGGGCCTGTCCCCTCTGACCTGATGAGGTGCTTTGCTCAGGACTGTAGTCCGGATCAGAGTCTAAAATGCTCTCACCAACAAGCAGAATAATTAATGACGTTCAGTAAGTCCTACAGAAAATATATATGTACTGTAGCGTCCGTCCGGACGCTGTTGTGATGACGAGCCGATTCGTGAACACGTTGAGCTTTAATAACCGGTCACTGTCGGCCGTGATCACGACAACCAACAAAGCAACAATCAATGTTTGAATGAATGAAGAACTTCTCCTCTTGTCTCTCCTCTCTCCCGCTCACACACGCTACACCTCTCCTGATGCCTTCACTGACCGTCAACACTGTAGGAATTAAGAACATCTACACTGAACACGTTTAACAACGTTTTGGAGGAGCTCCGAGGGAGGAGGGGAGGGGTTAGACAGAGTCATGAGGAAAAGCTACATTCAAATTCATGCTGGTTTTCCGAGACTGCCAACCCTAGCTTTTAAAGGTTAGAACAAAATCAATCTCTTTTTTACACATAACAAAGTACATTCTGTATCTGGGGGGTCTGAATTTTAGTAGTAGTAGTATTTACTAATCACTTATCATCAGGCTTATGCGTACGCACGAAAACAGTCCAAATGGACAGCAAAAGCAAGCGGAATGCAATTGACTGTAATCGGCTGCTTTCTGATGACAATTTACTTATATCTTTAAAGTGAAATCTCCATGCCATTGCAATTTACAATCTTTTTTTGACTGATAATGTGGCCTTCATTGAAAAATCTGCTTGACCCTGAGTAGTGAAAAGCTTCGATAAGATTTCCTGATGCCATCATTGCTCTGACCTTCACTCAACAAACAAGCCTTTCAAAAGTAGTTTTCTTCTCCTAAGGACAAACCTGATACAGTTTTCATTTTCACTTTTAACATCACTGCATTTGATGTCATTTTTGGCTAACCTAATGTCACATTGGGGGAAAGACTGAAGTAGGACCCAAGTGCAGATTTAAAAAGAAAAAGGTTTTAATAAACAAAAGAACAAAAAGATACAAAAAAAACTAATGACATGTTTTAAAAAAACTAAATCCAAAAAGTCCAAAATAACACACAGGGAACACAGGAAAGACAAAGGACAAGGTAAACAGAGAAACTGAATACACAGAGTAATTAACACAGGTGTGGAACACAGGTGAAACCAATCAGGTAAATTAAAAAGGAAGGGAAACTCACAAGGGCAGGAAGTAAAACTAAACTGGAAACACAGGGATCAAGAACTAAATTAAAACCAGAGAAAAGACTCAACTATAAACACAAGAAAATACACAAAGGACTACAGACATGGATCACTAAACACAAGGAAGACATAGGATAACTTATAACAGGATAAACACAGGGAGGAACCAAGACATGAAACACACAAAAAAACAAAAGATCAACTGATGACACTGATAAGTCCTGTTAATTGCAAGAAAATCACGAGAAACTTCGTGAGGCAGCCTTTATGTAACTTACCATATACAGTGAAACTGAGACTCACCAGAAATGGATGAAAGGGTGATAACTGTAGGGGCTGTGGTGATCCAAGAAGTGATAGTGTCTTGTTTTTTAGACGTATCCAGAGGAGAAATACTGCTTTGGATCTGGATACACGATCACTTCTTCGCTTGTTTTACTGTATTTAACATTTCTAGTCATACACTACATTTTTTTCTGTGAATTGTATGAGACTTGAAAATTGCCTTTAGTATATTTATTAATATGTGAAAATCTGATGACAGAGGCAAACCACAGCTGCTGCCTTTGTATCAATACAGCGATAACTTTGTTACACAAGCCAGTTAGTTTGAAAACTAGTTGGGACAACACATCAGGTCCCACAGTTTGTCACCATTATATTCTTTGTGGGTAACTCAAAGCCACAGCAGCTTAGAGGCAGTGTTTCAAGTCTTTCCTGGATTCTGTGTTCACTTTCACAGTGTTTGTTTGCACCAAAATGGGGATGCAGTTTTTCTGATGACGGGATGGTAATGTTTGGCTATGCTCACTTATTCAAGATAATTAGTTTTTGGAGTATGAGAGTAAATATCTATTATCTAATGCCTAAATATAAAGCAACGTGGACACAATATTTCATGGTTGATCTGAAGATCAAAAGTTTTCAGAAAAGAAGGAAAACGTTTTTGAATGGCCAATAATTCTTACTAACAAGGATGTGAGAGTTTATAAGTCAAATCCATAATTTCTATCAGTATGCTGGAATTGCGGTTTTTCAATAAAAAAAAATCAGACCATAACTAAAAGCCTTTTTCATGTTTTTATCACTGCATCCCAATTCAATCTCAGGAGAGATGGCGTCTGACTGTTTTAACGTTTTTTTTTATCAGCTGGAGACGACAGAGTGGCTTCAGCAGCATACCGAGACATCATTCCCATCAAAATGATAATTTTTCCCTTCAAAATGTTGCCTCTGAGGAAGGCAAGGTTGAGTCAACAAGCAGCTTGTCTGGTTCTACATGATAAGACAGGCCTCTGAATGTGAATGGGTAATGAGAGAAGTTTTACACCCCAGCACTTTGCTCGGGTCATATTGGATACCTCAGATTGTGAGTAGGGGATAAAATCCTCATTTGACTTTGCTAATCCTGACGTGTGCTTGGGTTAAAAGTTGAAAGTAGGGAATGTTTGTTTTGTTTGGAATAATATTGTGCTTTCTGTTTCTGAGGAATGAATTATTATATTCAAGAGCGAGACAATACCATAATCACAACATCTAATACTGATCTTTAACTGAATACCTGTTCATTCTGGCTCCTGCAAAGGTTACTTTTATAGATTGCTTTTTAGTTTTGTCTTCAAAGTACCTCCCGATGGCCCATTTTTAGTTTGGGTTCAGTTCACACAGTTTAAACTTCTGTTGTGTCCCAAGTGTGGAAGATAAGGACAGCTGTTGAGTCCTCTTTACGTCTTTCTTGCAAAAAAGGACCAGGGATTATCTGTCATAAAGGTACTGACTAACAGAAGGTCCTGAAGAGAAACCCCCCCAAAAAGAAAATGACCACAGAAAATTCCTTCATTCCTTTCCTCATGAAAATGGGGAAGTGGAGGGCTAGCTGGAGTGTACAGCCATGTCCTGTGTAGTCCAAACAATCGTCTTGCCCTTGCTCTGCCTTCCCTGTCCTCATTCTAAAATCTCTCTACACACCTTCCTCTGTTATTTTTTCTCTTTTTTTGAGTATTGCAAGAGTGTAATCAAGTGTTGAAGGGGCTGGAGCTAACTGTTAAGCCTCCTCGAGGTGTCATAGACTTAACTTAACGACACACCAGTGAGGGGGGTTCCAACTTGATAACCCCAGTAATGTGCTAGCTCTGGCTGCCCTTCTACCCTTACCTATCTTCATGCGTTGGTGTCGGTGGACATCAGGGTCCATATGGAAGGTTATGTAACTTATGTTGGGGTGAGGTTGTAATGGGATGGGTGTCTTCACTGAGCGCTTATCCTCTTCATTAGAGCACAAGTACCTGTTTTTTAGTTGACAATCAAAATGCTTCCCAATAGTCAGAACTGAGATGCCTTGGATGCTCTGTTGGACTTGAAGTACATTGGAAAACAGAACTCTTAGAACACTTAGAATAGGTTTCAGTTGTTTTTGTTGAATCAGCCATTTAAAATACCCGTAAAACGAAATCAATATCTACAAAGTCATTATTCTCTATAAACCATAGAATAGATCCATCATAAGGAGATTTAGCTCATTTTCCGTACAAAAAACAAGCTAGGCCTATTTCACTGTCATTGTCACACAATCATGTTCCTTCACAGAAGAAGCCAAATTTCTGGTGTAATCATTGTCATGTGCGACCATGGTTCAATTGATAGTGATGCAAGAGTCTTAGGACAAAACTGTGTGATTCTTTTGAATGTAGACGGCCTATTCTGTTAAGTGATTGGTAACATCACTTTTGTCACTGAGGCCACACTACCAATTGGTATAAATTCAAAGGCTAGAAGTAGTGTTGAACATATATGGCTCTTTGAACACAGATTTCTTTTCAGAGAGGACAATGACCCTAAAAAAGTTCGAAGTATTGCCGGAACTAACTGTGACAGAAGGAATCAGCTGGAACACTGAAAATGACGGACTGGGCCCCTCAAAGTCACGACCTCAACCCCATTGAGCAAATTTGGGGAGAGTTTGGAAATAAACCAGATAGATCACTGTAAACAGGCCACCACTGTAGTTTCATGGGACTGGTCTGATTCTCATAGTATAATTTTTTGGAAGTATTAAGGAAACCCGGAAGCTATCAAAAAGAGGATAAATGTTAATTATTTTCTTGGACTTGATGCACCTGAGAGAAATATCTTGTGCCTGTTCAGTTCCATTGAGAGGTACAACAATTCTGCTGCAGTGAAACTCCAGCCTGAGTAGACAGAGGCAAATCCTCTATTTTTAATCTTTTTATGAAAATCAACTGAAGTCAAACCTTCAATTAAAGTCTGAATATATTGGTGTATCTTTGTGAAAGCATCCCAGTTCATGTTTAGTAAGTTAGACATGCAACATGGTGGAAGTATGAATTTCAATATACTACTATATACAGATACTATTTTCTTTCCATTGTCCAGTGTGATCAATAGGACTTAAATCTGACATTAAAATGCTAGCATTAGTGTGTTTGTCTTTAATGGACCTGTATGGTTCAGAAACAGAAAGTTACATTATAAAAGTTGAATTATAATGTCCTGCTTAATATGCAAAATCAAGCTAGATAGTGCTACAACGGTTAAAGCACACTCATGTATCTAAACATAATTTTCCCCAAAGTAGTTGAATATGATACAAAAAATGTTTAAATGAGAGCTTTCAAGGACACATCAATCCTAATTGGATTGCTTGTATAAGAATTGGTGTCTGTGTTTTTAAATGGCACACAAGAGAGTGACAATCAAATAATATTTTGGTTACACTGCAAAATTGTCAATTAACATTGTCTGGCTTAACAGATGAGATACAAATGCATCAAGTCAAGGTCTGTAATTCCTAAATTATCATCCAATCATCACTTTCTTTACAGGAGTAAACAGCCAATTGAAAAACAAATTTATGAGATTATCATGCCCCAGCTCCCACGCTGGCGATATTGACTGTGAAACACAATGTTGACACATTCTGTCTAGTGGTTATCAATAACAATTTATCATGTCAGAGGCAAAGAGGCTCACTTCACAGGTGGCTGTAGCTGTGTTATGAAACACGAGTTAAGTAGCAGATAGAGACAAAAATGAGCCAAATTTTGAGCAGAGAAGGAACAAGCTGTATGAAACAGGATTCAACTTCAGCAGAGTGTGACCACAATCATCAGTCCCAGTGATCTATTGTTGGCTGACATGCTGCGCTGACCTTTACTTACATTATCTGCCATCATTTCACCATAAACCACAGATTTACGACTTTAGAGAATGCCAGGGCCCTAAAAATCTTGTCTCTGTCTTCTCTTTGTCATCCTGTCCTTCTCTCTCTCACTCCCTTTCTTCAAGAGGTTTCACCCCCCAATCACATCATCTCCCCCCACCTCCCCACTTCAGCTGGCTGGTGTTTAACAGTGGAGAAGGTCAAAGTCGTTGGCAGCATGGTAATGGACAATGTAAATTAGAAGGCCAGACTTAAAGGAGATTAAAATGTAACTTTGTGTCAGGGCGAAATGTCCCCTGTCCAGTGAGAACCTGCAGCTGCGATGCACTACAAACATTAAATCAGGTTGTACGTATATGTATAATAATTTAGTACCCATAGTGTCCAGGATGTCACATCACTGTTTTGTTGCCACTGGAGCTCCAACAATTCTGTTCTTAGTTGCTCATTAGCAAACTAATATTCAACTGTTCTGACTGCAACACAAGTTTAGTTTTTTTATAGCACAAGCACCTCCTCCTGAGACTACACAACAAAGATCCAAAAACATGCAAATTAATTACAGAACCTCAAAAGAACATTTAAAACTGCTTTCAGCTTTCTCTGACCACTAGGGGGCAGATACATTCCTAGGTAAAGTTAAAAAGATTATTGTATTAAATTATTGCAGCTGTATGTTAACGAACATCTGGATACTGAAACACATAGCTGAAAGAAGTGTGTTACTATAAATAGTTTTCAGTTATAATTACAGCATTCTTGGTACATTGGTTGTTTGATTGACAGGGTAGTAATTAACCCTGGAATAATTTCAATATGTCTACATTTATATATCTGAAGAGAAACATCATAAACAGAAAGCAGGGATTTTGAAGTTAGTGGATCTTAACCATAGACTGTATAAAATATGGGGTCACGTAGGGTCCGTGACATCACTCATCTGTTTCTGAAGCACTGCTTTGGGGCCAATCGTTTGCGGCAGCCATATTGCTGCTGTGGAGCCAGTGTGACATAAAGAGGCAGAGTTTGAGCCTCCTAACCAACAGCTACAGTGTTCCCGCCTGTCAATTAAGTCAGCTTTACCTCTCATTGGAAGACTCGTAGTCTCATTATCTTCTAATCTATCTGCCACCTTAGAAAAAAATTCACCCCCCTCACAGTGTGTGCCGATTTAGAAATGAGCCATTCAGACTACACTTGTCTTTTGTACCAGGCTGTAAACATGTTTATTTCTGCTGTTAAGATCGTCTTTTTCCCATTCATGTGTATGTGACTTCCGGTACTTCCAGGGCCAGCCTCAAGCGGATCCACGATGAACAGTTTTTAGAATTTCCGCATTGGACTCATATTTTTAGACCGGAGGTTGCCGCTTGATCTGAACCACTTTTTGATGAACATATAATGGCTTTCATGACATCTTCATATGCATCGTGACCTATTCAAGAACCCTAAATGTAGTATTATTATCATGGGACTTTATTGATTGATAAAAAATAAGTCACTTTTCATGCTAAAGTCACTGAACAAAACCAGGCAGCCAGCACAGTAAATAGGGATAGTATTACCATTGTTTGAAATTGATCATTGACTGTATAAAACATGGGCGCAATTTTAGTGATATCACCCTCCGGTTCCCGGAGAGGCTTTGACGTGCAAAGGATGGCAATCACCATTTTGGAAATGCTGACTCTAACATTTTGCTAATCTAGGAACCAGCAAAGAGGTGAAGTTGAGGCCATAACTCTTTCAGGCTTTTATACATTAATGGGGGTAAAAAAAACAAAGGGTGCTAGCTGGGTCCTCTTAGCTTTTGCGGCCAGCCTAAAGTGGACACCAGAGGAACTGCAGTTTTTTTGCACCTCCACATTGGCTTCATTTTTCAATGCAGCAGGTAATTGCTGTGTTATTAAAGCTCCTGAGTTTTAGTTTTTCTATCTTTAAAACTTAAAACCAATCTTTGGTTTAGAAACCATTTTAAAGAGCTGTTTCAGCAGCACTTTGTTGGTCACTTCATCTGATGTTTACCTTCCAACAGACTTCACACACGTATGATTTAACCATACAGAAATAATTGATCTTCCGGCTTATGTTCGTTTATGATTTTTTAAGTCATATAATAGCGTTTGTATTATTTCCACTCTTTTTTTGTTACCAGCTTAAAAATGCTTACATGAGCTTTAAATTGAAAGCAATGCAGTTGTAGGTACATAGTCTCACAAATACTTGGAATAAACATCAATTTGACTGCAAGTTAGCATAGGGTTTCTTCTTGTAAGCCTCTATGTTTACTGGATAATTTCTGCAGTGCTACGTCATCCCAGTAGAGTAAGTTTTCTAAATGATCAATACATGATGCAGAAGACTGAGGGCATATAATTGCTCTGTTAACTTTCTCTGAGAATGACCTCTGTATTGTTGGGTTGGTTACAAATTTGAACATGTGTATTTAAGTATATGAGAGAGTATACATGTTCCTTCTGACTTTTCAAATGAATAATTACATAACAATTGCATTTTTTTTTTAAATTCTCACCGGGCATTGATGTTATAAGACCGACCTTCAGCTAATGAGTTGGACTGCGTGCTATACAGCTTCCCACTTCATCATCCAGGAAAAAGCTTTTTGCATTTTGGACCTGCAGATCAAATCGACCTTCAATAAAACGTTCATGCTTAGGAGGAGGATTTTTATAAAACTTTAAAAGAGACTTGTCTAAGTCAAATGACTAATGCTATTGGCAGTCCTGTTCAGTGTTATATCTGTTAGTGGACCTATTATGATCCCTCTGTCACTGAGGAAATTTGAAGGTGCTGGAGCCCCATGGCAAAACTAACAGACAGTAATAGCATTATAATAAAAAGACAGGATTAGAAGGCTATGATAACTGTATTGTTTTCTTTTTACAGCAGAGATTAGCATTGTTTCTAAACCCTGTCTCCTTTGTTTGATGGTTATTGACATGTGTTCTTCCACTCCTCCATTCTGCAGCTCCATACATAACCTTGATTAATGATGGCCAAAGACAGAGTGCCATTACATGCCTATTGACTCTAAATCTGCAACATCAGGCAGCCTTCAGCTTCCCCAGTTCAAACTAATTTACAGTAATTAGCACTGATGGAGGGGCCGACAGCTGAGAGGAGCAGAGTAGTTTCAAGGACATTCAGTGACATTTAGATTTTTGTTATTTGTATCCTTCTCCTGAAAAATAGTAATGGCTTTCAGGAAATGCTTAGAGTGCTGGGAAGTTTAAATGTTTGTTATAATGGATTGTGTGGTTAGATGGAGGAAAAAGGGGGTTGAATGCTACTGATGTGTGTGTTTGTGTGCAAGTGCTGTGCAACTGTGTCTGCACTGTGGTCTGCACGTTTTACCATCTCTACAAGTATTCCCTGCAGACACAGGTCAACCACTGAGATTTCCAGTTCTTAGGCACCATGGGAAATGTAGTAAACCCTGAGGAATTAGAATCGTAATAACCACCATCAATCAAAGGGTGAATGTCATCATTGGATGGCCTGTGTGCGCAACACATGTTTGAACAGCCATTATTTTTTCAACAAAAACATCTCGTTTAAAGTTGAAGTAGAACAAATTTGGACAACATACAGCGGAGACACAAGTGTTCAGATGACTTTAAAGGTCACATGCATTACTCAAGTATAAAAAAAAGTATTTTCTTAGGTTAGATTTCAAGGTAAGGAACTAACAAACTTCTGTATTTTTGTGAGTGGGGTCAAACATTTGACAAATATGCCCATCTGCACAAATGTTGATGTTTGTTTTCTTTGATGCTTCAAGTCAACCCATCAGCGGGTCACCCCCCTTCAGTGGGAAAAGGAGGCTGACGTGCGGACACCCTAAGATGGCTTTTTTTACAATAATGCAGACTGTACACAAAAAGACGTGAGATAAAATGGAACAATGTATCATTTTATCATCTAAATCTGAGCAAAGCAAACAACCTACAGATGTGAAAGCCCCCTTAGTTAGCATTCATGCAAAATACTGAAGTCCTTAATTTGAGAGTTGCACAGAACGCTACAGTCATGTGTTATCAGGAGCAGCTGTTGCGTGTACAGATAGCTTTTTTCATCCTCTGTGAAATAGAATTGCTCACAACCTTGAACACAACTCACTTATGTCTAATGTATTGCCAATTTGTCTTGCGGATACTGAGATTACATGTTTTGTCTTTTTACAGCAGTTTAAAAGAGCTGTCAAGTTCTTTACAGACAAACCTGTCAAGGGCAGTTACCAAGTAATCACACTCTTATGCCAAACTTTCATGTGACTGGTATTAGCAGGCGTCCACAAGCACTTTGTATGAGTTGTTAAGACTTCCTGCAAGTTTGTAAATTACAAATTCCACCTCAACATATAACCTTTACTTTACTTCATGTAAATGTTGTCTGAAAATATGAATCCTGGGCTAATCAGCGTCTCTGTGATTTTGGGATGATTTCTAATTAGCCATATATTTGTTTAGGCTTTCATCCTTGTGTATTTTTCGAGCTCTCTACCAGCCGTGATTCATGAAAGTAGTGTTGGCAATTATAAGTGAAAGTTTTGACAGCATTTTGGGTGCAAGTTTAGGCAGCTCATCTTGATACGCAGCATGGAGTCAGATTCACAAAGTGCAACTTCAAACCATCAGAAGAGCCACATCTTTAAAGATGACGCGATGGATGACAAGTGGTAGCCTATTAAAAGTAACATCAGGAAACTAATGTTAGGCAGAACTCTGCGAATTATTGGGGTGGGGGATAATATTGACTTTGAGTAAAATACAGACTTGACTCACATGAAACACATGAAGTCCCCAATGTTAAAATGGGCCTTTGTTTTATTTGTATCACTTAGAGTTTTGGTCAGCCTGTCATTTTCATGTAAAATAGAATTAACATTATACTCCGTATACACATAGTTTGCCTACTTTAAACTTCTGAAGATTAGATTAGATTAGATTAGATTAGATTAGATTAGATTAGATTAGATTAGATTAGATTCAATTTATTGTCATTGAGCATGTAACAGGTACAAACAAGCAATAACATATAGATGGCATCTAACCAGAAGTGCTTAGCAGTAAGTTAAATAACATGAATAATACAGAATATACAATTATGACTGATGAATAAATATGATTTAATATGTATCTACATGAATGACTAGACTATACTGTATATGTACCGTAGTGCAATAGGGATAAAAGAGATTTACATTTTACAGTTTGTGCGGAATGAATGAATGAATGAATGAATGAATGAATGAATGAATGAATGAATGAATGAATGAATGAATATACAGGATGGAAAGTGGAGTTAATGGTGCAGTAGTGGTTCAGTCCTGAGGTAGTTCATAAGCATGTTTATGTGAGTGAAGGGGGTATGGGGGGTCGGGGGACAGAGTTCAACAAAGACACAGCTGTGGGGAAGAAGCTGTTCCTGAACCTGGAGGTTTTGGTCCTGAGGCTTCTGTAGCGCCTCCCAGAGGGCAGGAGGGTAAACAGGCCGTGAGCTGGGTGACATGAAGAGTGACATCTGAACCCTATTTTAGGCTCACCGGATCGCAAAGTTATTCTTCATAAGTGATTTTACTTTATTGTCAAAGAGAGAGATTTTGTGATTGTTACACACACACACAACCACAAAGAGAGAGAGAGATAGAGAAAGAGAGATTAGCATATTAACATTGTCAATCATATGTGTGAAGTCGTAATTGCATGTAGGCTAAAGATGATTATAATTAAATCCTGTCAAAAACCAATGACTACTTTCTAACAACCTCTCTCTCCGTTTCTTTCTCTCTCTCTCTTTCTCCTTTTCTCCATTATATCCCATCACCTTGTCCACCAGATTATCTGTTACTGTGTGATTTAGATGTATTAGCCCTTTATTAGCTTCAGGGACAGGTCCAGATATGTGGCTTATTAATAAAGTACTTGCTTGACATTGATAAATACAGAACATGATGGCCACGTCACAGGAATTAATCTCCATTCCAGGGATTGTCTCTGATTCATTAATCCATCTAATTACCACAGATTTCACAAAATATCTCCGTCCAGATCTAACTCATTCAATTTATCCTGCCCTCTCTCTCTCTCTCTCTCTCTCTCTCTCTCTCTCTCTCTCTCTCTCTCTCTCTGTCTCTTTACCCCCCCCCCCCCTCAGACTTCTTATGGATCACTACATAATAGATGAGTCTTTCTGAGGAGGCTGAATAAAGGCGGTTATGGTATGATTAATTTTTCTACATAATCAAATTAAATTTCTTATCAATTCATAGCACTCTTTGTTGCCATGCCAATCAGCCTTTAAGGCTAAAAACCTGCCTGTGAATGTGATCAAAGATTCCCACTGACAACCAAGTGAAGCATGGTTTGTTTTGCTATTTTGCATTGATTGACAAACTTATAATGGAAGCCTTTGAGGTCCACTATAATTTTTTTTGTTTATATATATATAAGGGTCAATGCACATTAATTAACTTAACAAACCCAATGCACTCAAATACAAGAGGCAATTTTACAAATTTAGATCTACAGCTCCTTCCTAGCCAAATGAAATGCCCTATGTTTTTACATTTGTAAGTTTGAGTATCTTACAATTTATGAAATATCCATCCTACCATGAATATTTCATGTTCACATTTTTATTTTGAAGAGATAAATTCTGTGTAGAAAGTTCTCTTGACTCTCTGTGTTGACAAGCAGATCTGCTCTGACTCTTGTCTCCTCCTCTCTTGATGTCTAAAGATTAGTTCCAGTGATGCAAATGAGTCTTCAACCATGACTTTTCTTTGGCTCATAGTTAATCATTTTAATGAAGTGTATTTCAAAGACAAGTCATGCACAAGTTATAAGACATAGATCTATTTATCATAAAAGTTAGTCAGCTGTTGTAACAGGCGTAACATGGATTAAGCCCCATTCCATCCCCAATCGGATGCCCCTGACTAATTTTAAAATAAAGGTTGAATATGCACCAGATTGGCTGTCATTTCACAGTCAGCTTCAGGGCTATTGCCTAATTAATTAATCTGGCTTTTGGACGATAAGTTGCATTTTTGTCATGTCAGAAATTCTGGTCAGTTCCTGCTATCTATTTCACAAGGTTTGATGATAAGTGAGCTTGTTTAATAATTCCAGGGTAGTAATGTCCAAGACATTTCTAATTGCAGTTGTTCCTGACACTCAGCTGTGATATAAATTAACCTTGAGAATGACCATGTTGTCACTTTCTGCCAAGCCATCTGCACGTCCATACTTCCTTTTCTGCCTTGTATTTAAAGTAACATTTTTCGAACATAGTTTACATAAAACTTTATCCAAATTATTAATTAACAACAAATAAGGTGTCTGTATTTATGTTCTGTTGAGTTACCAGCTGATATTTCCAAGACTTCTTCACTATAAGATTAAAGCTGCATTGTTATCAACATCCAATGCAAAATATTTTTTCTGATCAAATTTTGTCTCCAAAAATCTTCTAAAAATAAACTTTAACTTATCTGAGTTGTCAAGCCTCATATAACTATAGGGACAGATAAAAACATTGCAGTTTTTTTTTTCCTTTAGAAAGAGATAAACAAATACCAAAACCATTTAATGTCAAATGAAATTTGAAAACACATCACAGCTGGAGTACAACGTGTCTTTAGTTTCAAACAGACTAAAAAGGCTTTTGACACAAACACAGTGCCAAAGCTAAAACCAGAGAAATAATGGTTCTCTATAGTTGGGGTTGCTTGAGGTTGTTGGTGGTTGTTTACGTCTGAAAGGCTGTGAGTGTTCATGTTTTGCATGCGTGTGTGTTTGTGTGTGCAATGGATTCAAAACTCTCAGACTGCACAGAATAAAAAACAGTACAAGTACATTTCCACCCTGCATAACATTAAAGAGTGAAAAATTATTCTGGAAACTTTTTCCTTGTAAAAGTCATTTTCAGGTTTTGTATTCAACTTGATGAAATACTCGCTGCTTGCAGTCCTCTCTACTTACATTTCTAAGAAATGAAAATATTCAACAGAAACTGTAACAGTGTACGTGTTCATTTTATTATCAAAATTGAATCACAAGAATGCCAAAATTCATGTCACTTTCAGGATGAATAAATAGCCCTTTGACCCATGGATTGGTCAGAGATTAAGTCAGAATTGCAATACTGCAGAATGGGTATGGAACAAAATATTGATACAGCAATACATTGTCATTCTGACTTGTGTGAAACAATTATTGATTTTCAAGCACTAAATATTAACATTTTAATTGAAAAAAACAAAAGATTACCCAGCCAATTTGTCACACTGTGTCCCTACTTCAAGGTTTGCCACAGTGGTGCTAAAAACATGAATCAGGGTAACGTCAACTGTGAAAAGACCTTAAGAGATGGTAGAGCTACCTTCAAAGCCAAAAGGAAAGAAAGAAAAAAAGAAAGCTTCTCCAGCTCTTTATGGTGAGATAAGAGAAAGCATGGAGGATCACTTCAGTCTGCTGAACACAACCCAACTTCGGCTGAGCTAGTTAGCGTTAAAGAGGCAGGCCTTATATCTTCTAAAGTACAGATTTAGAACTAAATTCACCCCCCGCACAGTGTGTTGGGATAAAGAAATGAGCTACTCAGACCTAAACCATTTTTTGAACCAGGCTGTAAACTGGTTGTTGTTTTGTATCGTATCAGCTCTTTTGCTCCTAATATTCTTCATGCTAAGACTTTAAGAGAAACGCTTTCATTTTTCTTCCTCCCTGCAAATTAATAATATCTATTTCCCAATCAACTGTTGGTAGTGTCTTGAGTACTCATTTTTGTGCACAATGCAAGATTATTCATGCCTGATTGAACTAAACATCCTAAACATATGGCTGTGTTCGTTAACTGGAATGCCTTGGGCCCTAAGTTAGGACCAACTTTTCTTTTAGACAGTTTTTTTTAGGAGGTGCAGCCTTCATGAACAGCATCCCTGGAAAACTACAGGGACTTAACTGTTAACCAATCATCTTTACTGTCTCTTGCAACAGCAACAAGTATGTGGTACATAAGGAAATGGAGCAGTATGAACTAGTTTAGCCTGCCACCTAAACCTTCCAAGAAAATGTAATTTTAGAAAAGGCACTCATCTTTTTCAGACAGTCGATCCTGCTGTCAACAAGCGTCTTGATCTTTTTGAGCTACTGACTCATGTGTCTAATCTCTCTCCACACTCTCTCCCTGCCATATAACTTGTAACATGAAGAACCTCATCTCTGTGGAGTGAAATGTGAAATTCATCCCCAGCTAAGCCTGTGTCGTATTAAAAAATAAAAGCAACAACGACATCAGGTTTGGAAAGTGATGGTTTGGTACCAAGTCCATATGTTGGTCTAAGTGCCTGAGTTTTGAATCAGTGCACAATTTTGCAAATGGCAGCTTTAAAGTGTTTAATCACCATTATGGTCATCTTATTTTGAATACTGTATATAATGGAGAAGAACTGATTCTATCTATGGACAGGCTAAATATCACATATTCTTTTTGTAGTGGGATGTGGTTAGGTTTGTTTGTGTTTCAGTTAAAGTGTTCAGGAAACCCTGTTTGCAGTGCTTGTTATATAGAACATTTTTTAATACTCATTTTATGCTGCTGGTGCTGACAATGAGTTTGGTAAGTTGGTCCTACTAATTAATGCATTTAAAATGGTTAAAGATTTTGCTTCACTTACCACCATCTGAACTATTGATATTAACAGTACAGCACAAGCAAGTCACATTTAGTTCTCTCTTTATGTTGCATATGTTCCACAAAAACCATCACTCCTGCCTTTTTTCCACCCTCACAAACTGCCTCACTGACATAGATAAACTGGATGAACAGAAACTTTCTCAAACTTCACTGCAATAAATCTGAAATTATTCTCATTGGCCCCAAATCCCTCCTCGCCTCCACGCAGAACTTCTCACTGAGCATTGATAACCACACAATCACACCCTCCCCAGTAGTCTGTAACCTTGACATCATCCTCGACCCCACTCTCTCCTTCATACCACATATAAAAAACTTAACCAAAACATATTTCTTCAACCTCCGCAACAAAATCTCCTCCTCTACTGCAGAAACACTCTTCCACACCTTCATAACCTCCAGACCGGACCATTGCAACAACATCCTTTACGGCCTTCCCTTGACTGACCTCCAAAAGCTACAATATGTTTAGAACTCAGCTGCCGGGTTGCGCACCCACTCTCACTCCAAAACTCACATCAACCCTTCCTTCAGCACCTCCACTGGCTCCCCATACAGCACTGAATCCACTTCAAGATCCTGATCATCACCTACAAAGCTCTCAATAACCTCGCCCCTCACATCTGACCGACCTCCTCAAATGCCACTCCCTATCTCGCCACCTTAGATCATCTATGCCAATCTCCTGTCCCCTGTCACCAAGACTAAGCACCACACCTTGGGGACAGAGCCTTTGCCAATGCTGCCCAACTTTCCGGAACTCTCTCCCTTCAAACATCGTCAGCTCTGACTCACTTCTCTCACTTAAAAAATCAACTCAAAACCTACCTCTTCAAAAAGGCCTACAACACGTGACCTCTACTCCCTCCCTATATATGATCTGTCATTCTGTATCTTGTACCTCTGTCTGCTTTACACACTATGTAAAGCTTCTTTGAGTATCTAAAAAAGCGTTACATAAGTCCTATCAATTATTATGTATCACCTCTCTCCCAACTGCTCCTATGAGGACATTGCTTTTAGAAAAAATGCTGTGAAAGCATTTTTAAACAGATTTTGATTCTCAAAAAGGTTTTCTCATTTGTCTTATGTTCTTAGATTAGATTAGAGTTTGTCCACACTCAAGAGCAAACCTGTGCACATTTGAATAACGATGTGAACAGCTAACAACCCTTGCCATTAGGGACTCCATCATCAGGAGTGCTAAGCTCAAGCTGGTGCAACCCACTGCCTCTCTTGAGCTAAGGCGTCTAATCTTATTACAAAGCTTCCTGGCCTTTTAATGCTGTTTTTACAGTTATTTTTTACTCTGATACTATCAGCATCCCAAATTGACAGTCTTTTGTGAAAGGCTTTTTATCATTGTTATGCACATAGCTCTTGGAGTAAGAGGAATTTAGCCCTGACTCCTTATCAACACTCATTCAAGACCACTGGTGCTTTAGCAGGCTGTTTAGCCCCAACAGTTGGCTTCAGTTCCAATGCATTTGTCTGAACTGTGGTTTTATTGAAAGGGCTGGTCTTCCAGGCTTTGGGCATTTTCTCACACTTTTGACCATGAAAACCAATCAGTTTGTTCAACAGGTGACTTCTTCTGCTCAGTAAAACCCCTGTTTTTTTCCAGTAGCTTTGCAGCATTTAATTGATATAATAATAATAATAATAATAATAATAATAATAATAATAATAATACATTTTATTCATATAGCACCTTTTAAAAACATGTTTACGAAGTGCTTTACAGAGTGCAAGAAATAGCGAAAAAAAACACTAAAGCACATGACAAAGGTAAGGAGAGCTAAAATGAGTTAAGTAAAAACAATAACAAAAATCATGCAGAAATTAAAAAGTCAGTGATGAGTTAAGAAATAAAAGCACATTTAAAAAAGTGTGTTTTTAAAAGAGATTCAAAAGAGGACAAGGATGTGGCTTGCCTGATCTCCTCCGGCAGGTCATTCCAGAGGAACGGGGCCCTGACTGCAAAGGTCCGATCGCCTCTGGTTTTAACTTCACCCTTGGAAGTTCCAAGAGGGACCTGCCGGAAGATCTCAGGCAGCAGTTGGGGACATACATTTTAAGGCATTCACTTAGGTACTCAGGGGGCAGTCTATTTATTGCTTTAAAAGTGAGTGTTAAAATCTTAAAATCAATTCTAAAACACACAGGCAACCAGTGAAGGGAGGCTAAAATTGGTGTGATGTGTTCCCTTTTCTTGGTGTGTGTGAGGAGTCTGGTAGTGGCGTTTTGGACTAACTAGCGGTTGTGTTTGCTTAGGCAGGTGTAGAGTGAGTTACAAAAATCGAATTGGGAAGTGATGAATGCATGGATGACAATTTCTAGGTTATGGAGTGAAAGGAAGGATGGAATAAAGATTAAGGTATGGTTTGAAAAGATAGAGATAAACAGAGTCTGTCCACAAAAGAAATAGTGGCTGAGACTGATGTTTAACAGTACATCCCTATGGTGATTTTGTGTTTCTATATCATACACATACTTGCATACACACACACACACACGCACACACGCACGCACACACACACACACACACACACACACACACACACACACACACACACACACACACACACACACACACACACACACACACACACACACACACACACACACACTATAAAATGAGGATAACACTCTGGCTATCTACAACACGTCCAAGTACCATCTGGCCTGATTTGCATAAACACTACTAGCACAGAATTTCCCATACTACACATCATATGTTGTGTGACTTGCAGTCCACTAGCTTTAAACTCTGACAACTACAAATTATTACAGGTGTAAAATTAAAGTATTCAATAGACAGTTGAATAAATGAAAAATAATATGGACATTTATCATTTTTCAAACAAACTGTAATGAGTGTAGTTCAATGAAAATCAGTTATTTCGGTATTAAATTTGACTCAGGAGGTAAAGCAGATTTGCTCTTTGTCACAGTTTCAGTATTTTTTTCTGCCTTTGCAGTTGGCAATTCCAATAGTTCATGGGCAAGACACTAAAACCTAAATCAATCCTGATGGTCAGACCAATTAGCATGTTAGCTCGCTGCATTTAACATGTACGTGAATGGATTGATGAATGAGGGGTACATTGCAAAGCATTGGACAAAAGGTCCAGCCATTTTGTTAACTAGTGGGATCTGTACCTGTGATTTGCCCTGACAAATCACATTTTAAAGATGTTTGTTAACCCAAAGATTAAATCAAATCAACAAATTAAACTTAAATCAAGCTCTGTCTCTCTAAATCCAGCAGTAATACAAAGTAGAATGGAGTAGCAGAGACATTAATAAATCTGGCCCTGCACTGCACCTTCCAATGACAGTTGTAACCTTGTAGTACAAATTTGGGGCTGTTATCTCTTGATGGTTAAGCATCATATTGACATCGTCCCCATCTCGAAAAGAACAATTTTACATGAGAAGAGTGTTTAGAGAATGGCCTTGTGGGTTTGGAAAATACTACAGAGGGCTCATCAAAAGAGCATCCTTTTCACTACTTGATAAATTTAAGGTTACATTAAATTCCCTGAGAAAAAATCAGCTTACTTCTATTACTTTGCTGTTTCTCTGAGTCTGGCAATGAATACTAAATGTTGAATATTATGTGTACTTGAGCTTGTCACCGACATGCCATGTTCAACATTGGGATTTGAATACCAACATGGATGTACTGTTTATAACACACAATATTTACTGCTTCTGTTACCACTGTTGTTCCATCCATCAACTGAGCAATGCACCACACTAAAAAGGACTCACAAGCCATAACAGGATCTTGTCCTTTCCAGTGTGTATGACCCAGTAAAAGTAGCAGGGTCTAAGGGGAATACTAGTAAAGACAGCATGTTACCATGACGTGTGTCATTTGTGTTTGAACAAGGTGATTTAGCTGTGTCATACTATTTACACATCAGGGCTTCAGGTAATGATGGTCAAGTGACCACAAAAAGATAGCTTACTCTGACTGCAGGTCAACAAAATAAATTTATGTGAACTACCAAAGAACAAAAAGCATAAATTGTATTTTGTATTCTAATCTTAGATTTATGCTTTAATAAGTAGCAGAAAAGGATACAATCCTTAAAAACCCTTTTGTCCCTACTCAGAACCAAGGGATAACCTCCAGTGTTGAAAAATTAAGGTAGTGCAGCAGTGGAAAAAAAATGCAGTTCCTCCTGTTTTTGAGGCTGGCTTCAAAAGCCAAATAATCCCCATAAGGTCTATTTCACAGCAAAAGTAAATATATTTACAACCTGATTCAAAAGGTGTTTTAAGGTATGTTGCTAATTTTTTTATTTTACACATTGTACAGGGGTGAAAACTTCAACCCATACATTAAGATAATGGTGGGGGGCGAGAGATATACATGTTTCTGCATAATCAGGGGCTCTACAAACTTAATAGTCATGTGAGCACGTAGCAATTGTCGGTCAGGAGTCTAAAGCTCAAGCCTCAACCTCCATCTCTTTGCCTGTTTCTAGGTTGATCTAAAGTTAAGTTGAATGTAATGACATTTCACAATAATATTAGGTCAAGACTGTTTCTACAAGTCTAAGTTCTATAAAGAGAACATTAATTCAGCGATGAACATGCACTCAGCAAAACCATCCTCCTTTTAAGAGGCAGAAACCTAGAGCAAAACAAGACTCGCTGGTAAACAGCCATCTGTTGGGAGTGGATGGGCTGCTTAATTAGGAAAAGTTTTGTAATTTCTATTGCTGGCGCTGATTCCGTTTCTTACTTCTTCTGGTGTTTCCCTCCACTTAAGAATAATGTTCCAGTTCTCTGTAGAAAGAACAACGCAAGTCTCATGCTCTGCTATTCTCCTACAGTGGCATGTAATGATAACTCTTTATGACAGTGAAGTGCATAACCAATGAATGCTATTCTGGGCATCAGGGTCTAATCAGACAAACCCCTGGCTTTGACTCTCTGAAGAGGCCTGGTGTTTGTGTGAATCACTGTCACCTGCGCTGTTAGTGAAGCCACCGCAATGTATTCTTCACAGTTCTGCTCTTCCGTTGTTGCTAGGTAACATGTAGTTTCTTGGCAGCTGTTGTGTTGTTCAACATCTTAGCATGGTAATGTTTGGGGAGAAAACTGTTACATATTTTTGACACTTCATTCTCAAGAGAAGAGATGACAGCATAAACTGGTCAGATTCTTTGAGTGACTGGATCTGGCAGCCATTTTTTCCCTGTGGAGAAAGTAGCAACAGAGCAGGTGCACAGAACTGCCTGACCCAAGTATCTCCATCTATGACTCAACTCCTATGAGAGCATTATAAATCCAGACTATGGTAATAGAGTGGCCAGCCTCTCAGGCCTGAAAATGACTTATTATGTGTCAGAATTTTTTCCTTCCTCTTCAAGGTATTTTGGCTTGAAGTGTAAATAATTAATTTCCCTATTTAAAGAGCGTCATGTTTGATTTATAACCACAGAGGTGGTGCGAGGTGACTGTATAGGGGTGGCATTTACTCCCAAAGACAAAAACACCTCCATTCGGAACTGAGTAGAAAAATAACTGCAGAGAAATGTGCAGTAAAGGTTTACCTCAAGACTATATCAATGGAGGAATACATATGAAAACATAACCTTTTCAGAAATAGAGCTTTTAGGAAATAGAGCTAAATTAACGATCAAAAGAAGCTACTGTACCTGACAGGAAGAATTTTCAAAGCAGAGTTTGAGGATACATTCGCGGTTTAACCTTTCAGAACTAAAAAGTGATAATGAGCAAATTGAACTTTCTCAGGAAAAGTACAGCAGCCTGTTTGGGGGGGATGCATGCTGCTTTTAATTTAGGCACAAGTGCTGAGTGAGTACAATGTAAAACCTTTTACAATCATTAAAATTTGCTCCTCTTGCTCTCGCCTGTTAAAATGTCCATAAAAAAAGCCTCATAAGCCAAAAGCAGTGACTTTTCTTTGCATCTGAAGTCAGTTGTATGATATTTATGTAAGTAAAAGTAGCAGCAGCTTTCAACAATTTACGAGTCCAAGCAATGTGATGCCCCAAGCTTGAGTTTTATAAGTCCTGCTTTTACAATAAACTGCATAAACACATGGGTAAAATGCATCCCTAAAACCATCCTCAGAAATTCAGGAGTGCCTCATCTGGGTCTGCACCAAGACGGCTCTGAAGTTCCAGCCAATTCTGTGGTTGCTCTTGGATAGTTTGGTCCCCTCCAAACCTCAATCTTATCTGCTCTTGTCTGTCCTTTCGCTGTTATCTCCCTTAAACTCCCATCCCTCTTGTTCCCTGCCTTCACTGTACCTAACCCGCCTGCAGCTCTTCTCCCAGCACTTTCTTTTTTCTGCCGTCTTTGTCTGCTGTAAAAACAGTTGCCAAACATGCTGCTACTCTACAAGTCTGTCCAGAGAGGGAAGTGATTCACTGAAGGTCTGTCCTTATCTCTCTTTCTCCCTCTCTCTCTTTTTCTGTCTGCTCTCTGTTCTTACATCCAGTGCGACACACACACATACACACATGCGCGCACCATGCGTTCAGATTATAACTCATTTCAGATGAGAGCTTTGAAGCCTTAGACGCCCGGCTTTCTTTCATCCCAGCGTTGACTCTCATGTTCCATTTTCATTATTTGGTAATTTCATGAATATGTAATGATTTCCTGTTGACCTGACTAATGTGGAGTAGACACCCTGATTGCTTTTAAGAAAATGTGTCTGTGTGTATCAGTAAGGATTAGAGACCCAAATAAAACCACTTAAATGATCATTCCAGATAGAAGTTCTGTACTCTTGTGACCTAAATGTTTGATTGGTTCCTTTACAAAAGAGCTTTTAGCTCCTTGAGAGCACTACTGTACAATATCTAACGAATATGCCAACATAAATGTTCATCAATTTGAAAGAAAAAGCAAGCAACATTTTAGAAATCCACTAAGAGAGTGACTGGGATTCGAGTGAAAAGACACGTATGGACTTATTTCTGGATGCTGCTTTGTATGGCAGCTTGCTTCAGACTGCACAACAGCTGCTATGACTTTAGCTGTAAAGTTTGTGAGAAAAGTTTGAAGACATGCAAAGTCATTAGGGCAAAAGCTTAGGAGATGCACATTATGATATAATGGAGATTACAAACATTATCCTTTTAAAGCTTGTATGGTCAGTGTTCCATTGCTGATATAATCAATGTCAATAACAAATACATCTTTCAAAAATGAAAGCACTCATGATAAGATTACAAGGACGAAAAATAAGAAAGAAAGCAGGAACAGACTACAAAAAGAGATTAGATGTCTGATCTCATGCAGAGCAGGACATGATAACTTTTGATGAGTGAGAGAACATGCAAAAAGGTCAAAAGGAGTTAAAAGTGCGAGGATGGAGAACTGAGTATAATCCCTCAAATTCAGCTCTGTATCTTCAAAAAAAGAAAGAGTGATGTCTTATGATTAAAAAAAACACAAAGTTGATTTGAGGACATGTAAAAGGATAAACAACACTGAAGTGCATCGACTCGTCTGACTGCTTTTATGTGGGAGCGAAACACAAAAGACAAATTTGGTATGAAAGAGAACTGAGGTAAACACAGAGGCAGACAGAGAAGAAGGCAGTGAAGTTAGGAGACCTGAAGTGGGCAGGTGAAGGCAGCCATCACTCTTGAAGGCTAAAAAAAGACACATCATTTCTTTCTTGTTGCAACAATAAGTCACATGTCAAACTCAAAGGCAACTTGCTGTTGCTAGGCATCATATGAGAAAAAAAACCCATCTATGTTCACGTGTCACACATGAAAGTATTGAAGAGCAGTGTGCCTCACAGCATAAAACAGAAGTAGGGGCCTACGGAGCCCCTAAAGTGACGTGCAGAAATTTTTTTTTGGAAAGTATCTCGTGCGCACGAGATACTTTCTCGTGCGCACGAGATACTTTCTTGTGAGCACCAGATACTTTCTCATGAGCACCAGATACTTTCTTGTGCGCACGAGATACCAAGTTAGCACTGGAGATCAACCAGTTTCGATCTAAAAATGACAGTAGAGCAGTTAGTTGAGCTTTATTTCAACCTTGGGCTGCCTTGTATCTTTATATATTTATATACGGACTGTTCAGTCTGCATTTACGAACTGTTTGTAATTTTTGTGAGCCTCACTGCATTTGTGAATGGAATTTTTGAGACTGCAGGGCAATGTCTGTCACCAATCAGATGTCTCACTCCTATGCAGCCAATCATAGTGTAGATTCCAGGGTATGTGGTTGTGAAGCGATCCCTTTAGCCATGCCCGAGACCAGAGCGCACCGAGACCAGAGCGCACCGAGACCAGAGCGCACCGAGACCAAGACTAGTCGATATCATCCCGCATTTAGGCAGTTATTTAATGAGGACTATGTTTGATCCTTTGTTACAATGGGTAGCCTATCTGCAAACGTTTTATCCTCAGCCCGTTACTGTATTATTGATCAGTCTGACGTTCGTTTACCTGCATATGAAAAGTGCTATAATTCCTTTAATTTGAACATTATACTGAAGAACTGATTTAGCTTTGGTAGTCTTTGGTAGTCTTTGGCAAATCAAAGTGAACTTATTTTTATTGATCAGATAATATCTGTGGTAATAATACTGTTACATGTGGTCACTAGATGGCGCCCTTGCTCTTTGTATTGTACTGTTCTGTCAAAGGTTACACTGTGCGTGCAGATGTGACGTCATCACACAGTATTTGCGCCCTGTTATGTTAATGAAGAGGAGAGCAGGAGATTATGTTTTATGCCAGGATATTAATGATGAAACCTCCTGTACGGCCTCAATCAATATGTCAAAGTCTATAGAGTAGAGACTGACTCAAGCTTTGCTTATTCTCCACAGCAAGAAGACACCTGCGCACTCCAGTGCTTTACAAATACATTGAGCAATTTCCTAATTAGTGTTCTATTAGCTTTGATATACCAGTAGTGTAAAATGGACTTCAGCAAATCTGGACCAAGCATAAAACATCATCATGGTGTTAACATAATGGGTTAAAGGAATTATAGCACTTTTCATATGCAGGTAAACGAACGTCAGACTGATCAATAATACAGTAACGGGCTGAGGATAAAACGTTTGCAGATAGGCTACCCATTGTAACAAAGGATCAAACATAGTCCTCATTAAATAACTGCCTAAATGCGGGATGATATCGACTAGTCTTGGTCTCGGTGCGCTCTGGTCTCGGTGCGCTCTGGTCGCTGTGCGCTCTGGTCTCTGTGCGTTCTGGTCTCGGTGCGTTCTGGTCTCGGTGCGCTCTGGTCTCGGTGCGTTCTGGTCTCGGTGCGCTCTGGTCTCGGGCATGGCTAAAGGGATCGCTTCACAACCACATACCCTGGAATCTACACTATGATTGGCTGATACTTTCTCGTGCGCACGAGATACTTTCTTGTGCGCACGAGATACTTTCTTGTGCGCACGTGAAAGTATCTCGTGCGCACGAGAAAGTATCTGGTGCTCACGAGAAAGTATCTGGTGCTCACGAGAAAGTATCTGGTGCTCACGAGAAAGTATCTCGTGCTCACAAGAAAGTATCTGGTGCTCACGAGAAAGTATCTCGTGCGCACGAGATACTTTCCAAAAAAAAATTTCTGCACATGTCACTTTAGGGGCTCCGTAGGGGCCTGTGTCCACTCTTTGCTTTTCCTTTTGTTGCACTGACATTGATTATCCTTCTGATATTCCTCCAGCTTGGTTTATTTCATTTGTTGGTTTCATTCAGCCTCAGACAAGAACATTTCAGCTGAACTGTGACCCTCACTTTTGTAAAAAAAAAATTTTTAAAAAGGAAACAAACAAAAAAGATTAAAAGGGATTTGAGTTCAGGAACATCAGTATGGTTGAAGCCAAGACTAAGATACCGAGGCAACAGTTCATTTAAAGGACAAGGACAGAATTAAATAAGAAAGTATTTTATAGAACAGTTACGTCAGTAGCTACAACCAGAAAAGTAAGATGCAATTAATCATAAGAAGATTAATCTTTAAAAAATGTAAACAACCCTGTCTGGAAAATAACTTTAAAACTCAGAACAAACTGAAATCCCTCAGGTGTTGGTAGCTCTTGCCTTTCAACACTTCTGTCTGTGCTAAATTGTCCTGCAGAGTTTGAGGTGTGAAAAGAAAAGCCGAAACCAACTTAAACTTGTCAAACTTTCTCTAAATGTGGCAGAGGGACAAAAAAGAACACAAACAGCTGCCAAATAAAGAAAAATGTGAAGAAATACAGTCTGACAATGTCCAGTAACAGCTGAAAGACTGCGCTGGAGTTTGGTACCCCACTGCCATTACCACATCTGTCTCTTTCTTTTCCATCCCCTCCACTGCTTCCTCAAGTTCCGCCTTTCTGTTCCTCCCCTCGTTATCAGCCTGGGTGCAGGCATGGGGACCGCCCGCGGAGTGGTGCCCACGAGGCTCAAACTGCCTGCATGCCTCTGTGCTTTCTCTCTGTTCTTCTGCTTGAGGTCGAACACCATCAGGGGGTGCGATTCAGTGCGATAAATTGCTGTCTCATCCCAAAAAGAGAGAGCAGGCGCACACACACACACACACACACACACACACACACACACACACACACACACACACACACACACACACACACACACACACACACACACACACACAATCACACACAATCACACACAATCACACTTAATCTTGAGAAAAGAAACATGAAAATGTGTTCTGACCAGAGTTTTGTCACACATTTTCAGACACACTTTTCACAATGACATTTTCAGCAGCAACCTTGCATAAGTGTGGGTGTGAACAAACACACACAATAGAGAAGTTGTCATGTCTTGACAGTGTTGAACTGTTGATTGTGTCGTTTAAGTGGACCTATAACTTGTGTGTACACCTGAGAAAGTGTCTCAGTGTGAGACTTGGTCTAATTAAAAACTGATAATAGGAGTTAAACAGGAAACTGATAAAATATGGATGTGTGGGAGGATGTCAAGCGTCTCTGTTTACACATCTTAATTGTTTGGGTGAATCTCTGTGTGTTAACTGGCACCTGATCATTAAGATGATAACAATAATAACAGTGATTGTTGGCAGATGAAAAAATGTTAAATAATCTGCCTGGATTTTAATTCTGGCTCCGGCGAGCTCAGGCTCCAGCATGGGCAGCAGCACCTCCAAGTCAAAGGTCAAAAAGAGTTAAAAGTGCAAGGATGGAGGATGGATTTTAATTCTGAGAGGTATCAAGAGATAACTGTGACTGTGTGCAGAGAGAAGTGAGTGTGTGAGTGAGCATTGGTGCATCAACAGGCTTTGAACAGAGGTGAGAACAGTTAATCAAAATTATAACTGTTCATCGTCAATTTGTGAAGATGTTAACTTTGACAACAGCTTATTTGTTTAATTCTGTTCATAATTAAGAGGAGTCAGCATTAAAGTTAACGTTAAAACCTGTTGAAAGCCTGGCTGTCATCCCCTTCTGCTGCAATGAAAAGAACCCCTACGCAGTCCAGTAAAAATTA
Organism: Notolabrus celidotus; assembly: GCF_009762535.1. NCBI lineage: Eukaryota > Metazoa > Chordata > Actinopteri > Labriformes > Labridae > Notolabrus > Notolabrus celidotus. The sequence goes on from NC_048280.1 coordinate 20,175,153, forward strand.
TATATTATAAACAAATTATATTCATAAAGATCAACGGATTGCTTTAAATCTACAAAGGCTGAATGCTCTTGCTCAAGTTTTCTGCCATCCATCTTACCACATAATTTAACGTAACTGAAAGGTTTCAATCATCATTTTTTAAATTAATGTTCATGCTAAAATTAAAATAAAAAACAATGCCCATAATTAACGTCAAACGTATTGACAGACGTCCCCATCTCTGCTTTTCCATATCCTAATCTTTAAATCTAAATGTAATGAAAGGAATAGTTCATGTGAAAGAGAAATACTTTGCTAATAGTCAGTGTAAGTGGGGATCTTGGTCAGTTTGTCCCCTTTAGTTTAGAAAAGGCAGAAAACCAGCATGGAAGCTCGACTATCAACCTCTGCAGACTGTGTCTTTATTGCAAATGCTTAAAAAAAACTAAAGTGCTGATAGAATTTCTAAACAGAGCGTTCACCAGTTGTAGTTTCCGAACGAAGCATGGAGCAGGACGGTGGGACAGCTGGAGTCATGTGCTGTCCATAATTAATATATCAACGATTATCCTCCTCCTCTCCTCATCCATGTTGTCTTTATTTGCCTCTGAAAACTTCTGACCTGTTGACTCGAGGCCCGGCTCCGCTCTTTATGAAAGTGCATTGTCGTAGTTAAATAAAAAACGATCTGGCGATAACACAGTGTTTTATTCTGAGAATTAACCGGATGTTTTAATTTTGTGTCTTGCGTATCTTCTCCAGTGAGCCGGATCACAGATGCGGTTGGAACACAACGGAGTGGATCCACTGGGAGTAAACACATTGACTAGAATAGGAAACTGTGACGGATCAGAGACGGACCGGACGCAGATCCAGCGGAATTTAGCAGTTACACTGACATAAATCTTTGGATCAGACTTTCTTAAAATTAGCTAAATTATGTGATAAAAATGGCCCCGTCTGCAGTGCAGCTCCTGTACCTGTGCTTGGCCTTGTTTCTCGACAGAGGGGCCTAGCTGACTAGGATCCCCAGTGGGTAACATACAGTACTTACTACTGACAAGTACATCACACAATTCAACTTTATTAAAAAAAATAAAAATAAAAACAAATATCCCTCTTAACTGTAGGACCCTAATTATGATATTGTTTTGATTTTGGCCGATATGTTTTGGCATCAGTCATCCTCGATATGTTGCAGCATACACACAAACCACCCCCACAGATAGACAGACACACACACAGACAGACAGACAGACACACACACACACACACACACACACACGCATCAACACACACGTCATATGTCTTTGACAGTGACTGTATCTAGGTGAAAACAGATGAGCACTTTGGAGCTCTGGAGCTTTACCACTAATCGTTGCCCCAAAAGCTGCACTGGGTGAGCTTTGTGTGCAGTGTTAATTTTGTATGGCATGATTGTGCATCAGTTTTATGGTCATGTGTGTATGTGGATGCATTGTCTGCACTTGAGGGTGTGTGTGTCTGTGTGTGTTACAGTATGAATACCAGAGGTTGAACAGCAACACTTGCTGGTAGCCAGTGTTAAGCGGTCTGTGGACCTCTCTGTAAATCACAGCCTTCTCTCTCACTGTTAGATTGGCAGCAAGTGAATTTGCTTTGGGAGAAAAATGATTTTCTGTGAATGTGCAGGCAGAGTGGAGGTGCAGCTGTAGGGCTCATGTGTTTCTAACCAAGTGATACGTATCTTGTTATTTTCATAAATGTTACTTTACATCAGACAGTGACAGAAGCATTGAGAAATAACCTTTACAATTAAAATGTGGTTTGTATTTATCTGTTCTTCATGCAGAAGAGGACAGAAAAGCAATCATCTTGCATGCAAATTAAGTTAATACAGTTAATTGATATAGTTTATGTCTTTGTTTTCCCTGATGTAAGAAAGGGACCCTACTTCATACGTATACTCATATTACATGTAGGGTGCCAAAGATACTCTTAGAATAATATTAGTGTGTCGCCTTCTCTTTTATCCATGCAAACTGATGGAAATAATCTCATGAGCAAAGCAAGATGGAGGTGTTTTTCTCTCATAGAAATGTTTTACTCTCACTTTTGCATTTTTTTTAAACAAATAGGCACAATGTTACACTTTTTTGATTATGAAGCTCATTGTGTTTAGTTTGTCTCCCCCCACTCTACTTGAAATCTGGTTGTCCCTGTGGTATCTGTCAAACTACCTCCATCTATTAAATTTTGAGGGTCCACCAAGGAACCGTCCTTGTCTCATCTTACTTTCCTCAAAAAAAAATTCAATCTGGTGTAATTGTAAGCCAACAAGTATCTCTCTCCTCTTTCTTATTAATTGGTTTTCTTGGTAATGGTAAATAACGATATAACAATGGTAATAAATTCTGAATAGCAAGAATAATGCCAGGAAAAACCAGATCATGCGGGTTATGTCAAAGCAATTTGAAGAAAGGAGCCTCACATATTTAGAGATTTCACCTCTTTCTTCCAGTTTGATAGGGATGTCAGTTTTCAATACAACATGGATAGTATTGTAATATTACTAATATTTTAAATATTAGACTCTTGGTTAATGGCTGAAATGTCACCAGCAGAGAAAAGACAACGAGTGGAGCAAAAACGGTCATTACATTAACCCTTACCTATCTTATGAATCTAATCTTATGTCACTTTCAGTTTTACAGTAGTTCAAGTTTTTGACAATTGTAAGAACTTATGCAAACTTGTAAAGATCACAGATTAAAATCAAGATTTATTTTTTTCAGTTACTGTATGATTCTACCCAACCTTTTCTTAACCTTTCAGAAGCATTCGGTGAGGAATTGAGAAAGAAACCTTTCAACACTAACTAAACTTAGTGTTCAGGGGTCAACAGTCAGAATCAACTATTAGTTGAGATGAATGTATGCGTGATGATGTGAAAGAAGAAACATAGATGCTTGGATTATAAAAAACTAAAAAACCTCTTTGGTTATTATTTTTATTCAAAGGCTATGAGAAAAAGGAGAGAGGAGAAAGTCAAGGTCATGGTGCGGAGCAGATAATCCAACCATGGTGTTCTATAGGCCATTCACACAAGCTCCTGGGTAGCTTGGTTAAATATATATATATGTAAAAGGAAAATAATAGATAAAACATATTTTGAGTTTGGAACACAGCCACTTGAGTTTGGACCACTTTGTACCAACTGCAGAACAATGAGACACCACTGGTGAAATGTGCGAGCTCTTCACAGACTGACTGTATCAAGTATTAGACATTGTTCACCTTGTGTGAGGGAATTTTATGTATTGGCCTGGCATGTGTTAACAAGGAATTTGACTCTGCTCTAACTTTGCTCTCTTTGAGCATTAAACATGAAATAATACACACATATGCACAAGCCTACATTAAACATTTAACTTCTATATACACCACTGTGTAAGACTACATTATTCATTCCTCACATGCAGGAGAATATATTAGGTTCCAGCTCAGCATTTTCTAGTATTGTCATTGTCACTTCTCCCGGAGTGGCGGAAGAGCAACAGTCAGCATCTTCCTTTTTACATTCATGCAGCATGAAACCAAACAGACAAATAGAAAACACTTGAAGAGAGAGTTTCAGTACGTTTGACTCAAAGAAAATACAGGGGGATGTTTACAGCTCGCTCAGGACTGATGAATAGAACGAAATGTGAGGTGATACTTCTGCAGAGGGATGAGTATTGTAAGGCACACAATGTTCTGAATGTAATGTGATCAAATACATATTTTTTAAAGATACCTCTCCGGATACCGAAGCTGCTTTAAAACCTTTTCAAGTTTTTTGGGCTGACAAATCTAATTCTTAGAAAAAACCCAGGTGTCTAAATGTCCTCAGGCTTTGTTCCTTAACTTTTGTTTTTTCTCTGCAAAGCTTTAAACAACAAACACTCAATGAAGTGCTTCTAATGCATACTACAAGAGTGCAAAGTCAACTTTTCTCAGCTTAGTTGAATACCAGTTGCATTATAATGATGAACATGTTTATTATGCGTGCTGATAAAGTTGATCCGAATTTCTTTGGACTCTATTGGGATAGTTTGTTATCAAAGTAATATCAGAGCATGAGAAATAAACTGCAGGCAAAACATGCAAAATAAAGCCTCCCCGACCGAACTTTCACCAGGGCACATCTTCTCTATTCTCCTCTTTTTACTGTATTTACTTATCCTGCCACCTCTTGACCTCAGTGTGTCTTTCGTTTTTAACTTTTCACTCCACTTGTGCTCACGCTGCCAGACTCCCACTCACTCAAACACTGAGTATATGTGCATGTCTCCATGGTGGTCTCTATCTTGGCTCAGTTTTTTTCATTATATTTGCATCCTGTGTCATTGAGTGAGGACAGACTGCAGAATCCCACTGACGGCTAACAGCTGACAGGCAGTTTGGCATCCTCAGCTGAAATACTAGCATTCTACTGATTTATTGGTTTCTACAGAAGGCCTGAGCATACTGCAGGTCTACCATATCATAACTAGTTGAACCTAGTGACCAAAATAATTTCTACTAACCCTTACGAGTTGAAAAAAAAATCAAAGCCACACACATGACACAGCTTAAATTTTCATATTTGTTCAGTATGTAACAGATATGTGAGATCTTACGTCATTAAATGTCAAAGGTTATGGATGTTCTTTGATTACGTTTCTCTGTTACTGACTGGCTAGCTAATTTTGGTTGCTAGGTAACTGTCTTGATAGAAAGGTCAGAGTTCGGGTGTTGAACATCACTCTATTGATGTTGAGGGTAAGGCGCTTAAAATCAAACACAAACTCACTGGTATCAGGTTGACAAGACAACACAAAATATCCAATGAGAAGCAAAATTGCAGATTGTTAGTTCTAAATAAAATGTTTACATTTTCAGATTATGGTGGGAATGAAGGATGCAAGTCTGTCTAGAGTTTCTCCACAGGGGCTGAGGCATTCATGAAAGCACTGGTCCTTTTTAGAAGAGGTCTACTAAGCCTCCTGTGGTGCTGAAAAAGTGGAAATAAGCCAAACTGGGAAACAGGTGTCAGGAAATCAAATCACTCAGTTGGCTCGGAGCTTTTAAAAACAAATGTAGCATAAGAGTACTTTCTGTTTCTGTTTTCTCCCTCCCAGGCAATCTTTCCTTAATTATCATGGCTGTTAAAGCTACTTTCCACACCAACATAAGAGCTAACTTTAATACGTGACGCACTCTCATTTACCAACAAAAGATGCAAAACAATTTGAAGGGGGGAGGTTTCATGGGGGTTATTTTATCGAGGTTTGAGTGCAGGCAGCAGGGAAGAAGCCGAAAACTTCACTTCAACAACAGCTTATAAAATGTACCCGCAAATACACATACTGGTGACAGATGACCAGAGGGAGTGTAAGAAAAGTCAACCAGACAAAACTTGCAAAAAATACAGCAATGAAAAAAAAAAGAGCAAGCTTCAAGAGACATGTCAACTAGAGAATAAACTGACAAACCAACAAATTCCTGGTCTGTTTGTATGGAGTGAGGCTGAAGACATCTGGAAACAGGTGAGCTGGTAGGCGGGGAAGGTCAGGACACTGCAGCACTGATTAGACAAAGGAACAGGTGTGCTAGTACGAGTAGGTAGAGCATGGCACGAGGAAAGGGTGAAGAGTTGTGACACATTCAAGGCTTTTGTTGGAATTGGTTAAACCCCAATGTTTAGTGAGACTGGTGTTTTCAATACAACCATCAATAGAAGTCAATTTGTCTCTCAATTTGATGTGCCATTCAAGAAACGATTACACTTTCATTAGAAAATCTTGGGATTTATTTGATAACTGTTTTACTTTATTCTTATGTCTGCCCTAGATCTAGACTTTAAGAGTAAACTGCTTAATCCATTAAACCTGTACTCCAAGGTATGTCGGTACATCATGGCGTCACTGATGGGTGTGGTGGGATTTTAGACAGGTTTCATGGTGGTACAAAGAAGGAATAAAATGTCTGTACTAGGGATGTAAGGATATATCGCAAGAAGATAAAAAATCGATACAAATAAGGGTGGATTAAAATCGATTCAGCAAAATTTGTATTGTCATATTGTCTTTAAACTGTAGAAGCGGCTATCTGCATTTCACTCTGCTTGTTCAACATCTGAGGTATGGCAGCATTTTGGCTTTCCCTGATGTTCTTTAAGAAAAACATGTCAATTCCAAGCCAGGAGCATAAGCTATACGTTAGTTTTTTTTAAAGAGATTTACCTTATTTGTTTTAATATATATTACTTTCATTTGGGAATCGTTCACTTTCCATTTCTTTATAATTGTTCTGAAATTTTCCAACAAGGTATTTTGTATAGTAATTTTGTGTTTTTTTGCAAGGTGCTGAAAAAAAGTGTGCAGTGGTTTTATTTGAGTTACAACAAACCTTATAAATGAAAAATGATTACTTTGTTTACTGTCCATATCTGAGAATTGAAATAAAATAATAAAATGATAATTATTTCAATTTTGAGTTCAATTCCATTTTATTGAAAAACGTTAGAGAATCGTGAGTGAATCGTATCGGGAACCAAAGATCGGGATTCAAATCGAAACATGGGTTGAGTGTATCCTTACATCACTTGTCTATAATGCTAAATCCACTGTCCGTCATTTGTCCTACCCTATTGAGGCTCCATTGAGGAGTTTTATCAGGCTCTGAAATAGACTTAGATTAATACTGATACCTCTGTATAAACAATAAAAGCAAAAGGGATCAACAGCAGATGATTGATTATGCTCTATACAGTTATTTTTATTGGGTGTAAATGCTGCCATGGGGTAGGTGTCAGACAGGAGATTAACAGCAAGCTGCCATGACAATCTTTTTTGCTGAGGCAAAGATTAGTAATAAAAGATTATGTTTGACTTTTACAAGAAAGAAGGATGAGATTGCACATGGACAGGACAAGATTAGCTAAGAGACATAAAAGGTTTGTCCTGAGGGGGCGCTAAAATTGAAACAATCTAAAAGTTCCTCAGTAGCTGTAAGCTGTTGCATGTTAGAACACCTGCCTTCAAAATCTATTAGCATAAGCTGTTTTATTGATACCCTCCCTTGTGTTTTGTAGTACTTAAAACATTGTAGTTCCTGGGTAGTTTGATGTGCTATATCATGCATGGGATTCACTAGCACTAGTTTCATGCAGGAATGGAAATGTCTGCCTCATTTTAGCCAGGGGAGGTTGGCGTGTTAATACCCTTCAGATATTAAAGAACAGCCAATCTAAGAATTTAATTTGAGTTTAAGAAATCCACAAGTGGATGTAGATAGTGGATAGTGGATGAAGGCAAAATACTTCAGAGCTTCCTGTCACAGAGAGCCTCAAGTATTCACTCAAAATCTTTTCAGCTGAACACGAGTGGATCATGCAGAGTATGTGTGTTTGGCAGCATAGAGTTTAGGCCCCTAATTTTCTGTCTCCATGGCAATGCTGCTGATAGGTATTTTTTTTATCTGAAGACCTGAACAGGGAGCAGGGCCTGTGGTAGACAGAAGTTCCATTGAATGTCTGTTATTCCTTTCCTGTGACGTGTTTTTCTGTCTCATTGTTACTCCAGCTCTACCTCTGTTAATTAAAAGAGGTGAATGGAAGGAGAGTCTCCTGAAATGCAAAGAGTCTTGCAGGTTGATCAAACTGTGAGAAAGCTCTGGTCTTCCTCCTGGAGAGAAAAGTGCTATGTGATGAAAGCTTAATGTGACTCACCAGAAATTAAGCAGTATTGTTGTACTGTTGAGGAGAAAAGCATTCCTCTCTTTCTTGATTCACTTTATTGATCCCAAAGTAAAAAAAACAATGAATGAACAATACCAAGAGGGAATTAACATAGTGACTCACCCAAGTCTTTGTTGGTTGAGCAAAGTATTATCTCATAATAAGGGAAAATTTGATAAAAGTGCTTGGTTTATGGAGTGATTTTAAGCCTATGAAATGCCGAATCTGATGATAAATGTCATTGGAAGAAGCGTGACACAAGACCTCTCGTGTGTCAGGGTCTTGTCTCTCCATATCGGGATTCTATTTTGCATAATGATCTACTCACTACTCTGCTTATTACCAGTTCACCAATTAAAGATGCAAACAATTTGACACTAAGTTTTGATTAAATAATATTTCATTGATTTAAAAATTACATATAATTTTTATATATAATTTTTTTGGCTAATGAAATAGTCCCTCAGACTTAATGGTAGGAAGTGCTTTCATAGTAAAGGTGTTTTATGGGTTAAACTAACATTAAATTTAACATTTTGGGGCACTGTAGGCCTAGCTGTCTACTCTCTTCTCCCCCCATTTCCTGTATCTCTTCAGCTGTCCTATCTAATAAAGGCAAAAAGCCCAAAAATATATCTTTAAATACATTTTTTACATTTTCTTTCACAATAATAACATAAGGTCCTCTTCCCTGTAACTTTTCTGTCTGCTTTTTTTCCCTCTCAACCAGTCCTCTAACTGCCAACGCCCATACTGTGTAGCTGTTTGTCATTGCTTCATGTCTGTTTCCTTCAACTCAGTCATCATCTCTTTCACTCAACTCCTTGTGTATTTTAACATTCCTCGCTACTTTATGTGCAGTTTTTCCTACTCTTCTTTTTTCTCTGCTGGTGATTTTCAGCCATCAACCAAGAATCTAAAGTTTTGACTCTTTTGTTCACCGAGGTTCCCAGAAACTACAGTTTTTGCCAAATCGTCAACAGGAGGAGGTAAATCATTAACTTCATAAACAGGCTCCTTTAAGGTCGATTTGATATGATGTATGCGATCTGGTTGTCCCTGGCATTGCTCTTAGTATTCAGAATTTATTACAGTGTTAGAGCGTTTGACCAATCAGAGCCAAGCATCTAACATAGCCGGGTGAGTAATAGGCCTGGTAATAACTGCAGTTATAATATGGAATTTTTACTGACCACTTGCGGTTGCAGGGGAGCAGAGAGGACAGGGAAACACATTTTATTTGCATGGGCTCTGGTCATTGTTGAAACGTGTCACTTTCTCTGTTTGGTGTTCTTTTATTCATGAACAGTGATGAATGGCCGTATATTTGCTCATCAGCTTGCCAAGCAACACAGATTAGCAATGTCAGCTGACTCATTTTCATGAGTCAAGCGAAGAAAACAAGGCATCAATGTCCTGAGTTAAACAGTTAAATCTGCTTCTTGAGTTATGACCCACATATGACACCAATCTTGTAACAGTTTTCTCGATCCATTTGGCTGTTGTTTATCTGGTTAAGTCGGGCAGAGGTTGAGTCCTCGTGTGAGACAATCACACTTTCCATTTATTGTGCATACTTTGCGTGGGAAGTTTCCATCTGTCTCTTTTTTTCTGCTTATTTCTGTCGTTCACAGTTTCTCTCTCCCTCTCTCTTCTTCTGTGGTGGAATAACAGGCCTGTCAGTCACTTCTTTCTGGTGGAGAGTGATGGACGAGGCAGTTGACTCATTCATAGTAGACAGCTGCTCATGCTGTACTACAAAAGAAATGTCAATCCAGATATTCACAAAATAATAAAGATTTTTATGCTATTAAGCAAAAGAATAAGAAGCCTCAGGACAAAAAATAAACAACACAAAGTGGGGTGCGTTTACAGGTGTTGTGTCAAATGTATATATATTGTATCATTAATACAGGGTCAAAGTCAAAACTCAGAGGAACAAAACACTAAACTGCTGAAAAAGAAAAGTGAAGAGGAATGAGGAATAAGATGACTGTAATACTGATTCCAAATATGATTATGTAGCTGTTTTTTCTGTTAGGTACACAGATTCGTCCAAAAGATTTTAGTTCAAATAACATATTGAAAGTAATCATTCATTCTGTAGGGGTGCAGGGGCCTAGTGTCCTGGAGACAAAGCATTATATTCTGCACTTCAAGAAAAGTGGTCAGGGTGTGTTTTGAGCAATTGGGCATGTCTAGGTAGCCGTTGCCACAACAGTATGTATGGCCAAAGATTTCAGCACATTGTCATTGCAATCTTTAAACAGCTAATTGTACACTATTCTAAACAATGCCTGCCAAAATAAGTCACAAGGGGCACCAATCAGATTTGACCCTGGGCACCCCTCTAGATCTGCCGTCCTTTGCATAGTTGTTTCAAGACTAAGTAAAGTTCTGATAACTTTTTGATTAAATATTTCTCTTCTCAGTGACGTGTCTGCATCGGGTTCTACGTGTCCTTGGGATGATTTCTAAAATAATCTCTGATTAGATTCAAGTTTTGTTAATCATTAAAAGCTGGCAAAGCAACTTAAGAAATAACCATTAATTCCCAAAGTCCTGTGTTTTATGTTTTCTTTAATTTTACTGCATCTTTTAGTTAATGACAAATACAGGAGTGGGAGTGATCCTAATATTTCCAGACGGGAGCTCTAGTGCCTGCTACTTAGATCTTAAGTTAATCACAAGACATTTAAAATAATATTCTTCACTGCTTACTTTGGTTGGTTGAGCATCTGGGGGCACCTTACAGAGCAGTTTGTGGGTGCTGAGAGACAAAACTGCTCCTCTAATTGGCAGTTAGAGGAAACAGGTCGACTTCTTGTTTCAGTGCTGCTGCCATAAGGATAAAAACATCTTTTTAAATACTGGATAGTTAACTTTTCCACTTAGTGTCTCATGTTGATTTATAAGTTCTCTATGAATGCACAAACACACAGATAGCTAAATCTTTCTATTTTACAAGAAAGAGATTGACAGGTTTGATGGCGTACTATGACATTACTCATTGGAACAACTTTGACATGACATATGGTTACTCCCTGTTTGTTTAAATGTTTCCATTTTTAGATGTTTGAACCAAGTGGCAACCTTGGACCTCTGTGTCCACTTGAGGCTGTCTCAGGAAGTATCTGGAAAGCAAATACACACCAATTAAAAAAAGACTATCTTTACAGCAGAAATAAAAATGTTTACTTCCTGGTACAAAACGTTAGTGTAGTCTGGATAACTAATTTCTTGATCGGCACACACTGTATGGAGTTGATGTTTTTTTCTTTACACAGCAACTTTGAATATATTAAGATTACGAGTTGTCCATTATGAGCGGCACAGCTGACTTGATTGACAGGCAGGAACATTGTAGCTGTAGGTTAGGAGGCTCAAAGCCCGCCTCTTTACCTCACACTAGCTCGACAGCAGTTAGAAATGACTTCAGCATTTCCAATATGGCTCCCACTGACGATCAGCTTCAAAACAGCACTTCAGAAACAGATTGATTACACCATGGATACTACGTCCATTATCTATACAGTCTATGGTTTGAACTCATGTTTTCTTAATAGTGTGGAATAATTAACTCAAAATTATCAGTTTCAGTATATTTACTCATTCAGTCGATTTCCATAACAAATCTTCTGGAAACTTTAGGAGAATGACAACCAAGCCCAAGTTATATTAATCATCTCCATTTGCAGTTTTATCCTCACCAGCATCACATGATATCCAATGTGTGTGTCCTCGCCCTTTAGTAATGCCTGATAGTGTCTTCTTTACTTGGTGAGAAAAACTGAGGAAAAAGAGAGGGTAAAAAAAAAAACTGAAAACTTTTGAGCCTGAAGATAATGAGGTCTCATGCTGAGAAGTTCCCGTCACCTTTTCATTTTCACAAGGTGTTAAGGCAGATTTAAGATCATGATTCGCTGCCACAATTCAAGTCTCTCTCTTTCACATGACATGATAGAGGATGACATGCACTTGAATTCATCTTTTATACACTATATATAGGAAGTGAAACAACTAAACTCAAATTTCATCTACTTACCTTCAGTTTTTCTGTGAGTTCTAAATAAGAGTTGTCACCCTCATAGTGTGTGTTTATAATTTAATCCCAGAGGGCTGCAGCTCGACTTGGATCATCTGTCTTTCGATGTCACAACGTGATATAGTGACGGGCATTTGTGTCTTTTTAGATATAAATGAGCGGGCTTGGTTCAGCTCAGTTGGTAGAGCAGGTGCTCCATGAACAGAGTTTATGTTCTCGTCAAGTTAAAAATGAGTGTGATTTTATTACAAGTCTGTCAGTCTTGTAATCAGTTTCATGACCAATTGCTTCAAATGGTCTAATTTTAATGATTTTAACATTGTTAAAACAGATAAATTAAATTGAGCAATTTAGCATTATTGATGTAATTTTCATTACAATACTTGTTAGGTTCTCTGGCCCAGTTAAGTATAGATCCAAATATGAGCGTTAAACTATATGTATCACAGAGCTACAATACAGTATAGTATACAGTAATATACATTTTATCTTGCCTTGGTCCACAGTAGTGGTGAATCCAGTTCACTTGATATCTGATTTCCCAAAGGTGATCATTAAAGTTTCAGGAGCCAATTTGCTTGTAGAAACACAAGCAAATCTTTTTGTGTCTGCTGATCATTGTTAACACTGTTAGCCTATGAGAGCTCATATAAAGTGGTCCACCTGGAAATAAGAGTTCATTGTCTGTACTGTCATTTTCACATAGTTGCAACAACGTGTTAGTCTAATTGCCAGAATTGTCATCAAAACGACAGTCACATCTCTGAATGCCATGAAAACTAGAGTTAATGGGGTGGAAAACATTGATAACGTATGTGTGTGTGTGTGTGTGTTCTCATTACCTACAGTGTGTGTATGCTTGTACTTATATATGAGTATTTTTGCATATAAGTGGAAACCCTGCTGGCCCTTTTCAGGCTCGATAAAGCTGTATTTAAGCTTTGAATCACCGTTTCTGTGCAAGCCAGCCTTCAGTAACAAGCGTGGCATTTTCAATCAGGGCTGTTCTTTTTCATTACAGCTGTGTCGTCTGTTAACACCGCACAAAAGCAGGCTAGAGTGATACAAAGTGCTCTGCTTGACACTGGGGAGTGCATCTCCAGGTGGGATGTGAAGTGAAAGAAGGATGTAAGAATCCAGTTCTAGTGCATACAGTTGGTTGAAATAAACATGTATGCATGAGCACTCATCACATTTCTATCTCTCGCCTCTTCTCACACAGACACACACACTCTCCCACTCACACACGAATACACCGTGCTGCACATCCAACAGCATTTCACCTTATAATAATAAACTTAAGCAATAACTGCAGGTGGTGTACATGGTTGTCACGGTGATGAATGGTCTCCAGGGCAACACAGGAAGTCCATCTGGAAGAAATCTGAAAGAGGAAGTAGATAACAGAGATTGAGGAGACGCAGCGGCTACCTGATTTATTCATCCTCATCCATCATCTCAAACTATTGGTTTCCACAATGATTAAATGGCCAATAAACTATTTTGGGCCTTTATTGTGAATAGCGACAAAATGTAAGCTCACATAACAAGAAAATCAGCCAAACGTTTTGGCTCTGGAAATGAGAAAACCAAAAATAGTAGTTTCAATTGGATCTGAGAACAACAGCAAATAAAACTGGTAAAGCATAACTATTTGTCTCCTTTATTCGTTCCCTTTAGCTCTTTCTTCCCGAACTTCTTCTTCCCTTCATGCTATCTCCTCTACACCCATCACAGTGTTTTTTTCCCCTCTCGGAGCCAGAAGTTAAGCATTTAAGTCCTGTTAATGACTGTAGTCATTTGATGTTGCATGGGTTATCCGAGCGGATTCAGTATGACAGTGAATGGTGCCATGGTGATTTTCATGTAGCCCTCTAACATTTCTTTGTACCCACTCACTAATCTCTATGTGTATGACTGAGATACCATGCATGCATAATTTTTTTCTATTCTTACTCGCTGATTAGTAAACAGCTCAGACTGCTGCGTACATGGTGATCAAAGGGAATTTTCAATGTCATGCTAAAAATCGCTCATCCTGCATGTGTGTCTGTGAGAGAGGGCTTTTTTTGTGTGCACGTCTGCACATGTAGAATATATGTCATGCTAGGCGAGTGGAATCAAAGGGAGTGGAGATCATGAATTAAAAAATCTCTGACTTAAGAAGAGCACAAATTGCTTTAAAAAATACATGACAGCATTGCTTATAATGAATGTGTTTGTGTGAGACAAGGCAAATGAATTTGCAACCATGATTTGAAAAGTAACGCAGAAGCTAAAGGTTGTATCTTAACATGCAAAGACCTAATTAATGCAGATTTGTACACTTGCGCTTTTGATAAATTCATACATTTGGTAGCATTAAGCGCAGACCAAGTGTAAAACAAATATGCACAAAACTATTACAGCTTAATTTTTTTATTCAAAATCTGTTTGGTCTCACATTTAGGAAACAAATAGCCCGGAGATTTGCTCAGTGTTGCATCAGACGGCACCATTTTTCGCATCTAATGCCTCTTTTTTTTACTGCATGGGATGTTTGGCTTGACGTCTCCTCCTTGAGGGGAGGATTGGACAAAGTGTTGTTTGAATCACCTCTGTCCATGTTCCACATGAGCTATGACACCCCAGACCTCTGAAGTTTCACACAGAGCATTCCACACCAATGTCCTATTTTTCCAATAGCTAATATGATTGTATTCATTCACAAGATCCATTCATTATCCATACTGCTTATCCCACTTGGGGTCTTGGGGGGCAGAAGTCCGTTCCAGCTGTCAATGGGTGTGAGGTGACGCATAACACATCACAGGGCTGACACATAGAGACAAAGGACTACTCCTACAAACACTCATACTAATGGGCAATTTAGAGTCTCCTGTTAACCCAACAGGCATGTCTTTGGACTGTGGGAGGAAGCCTCAGCACCTTGAGAGAATCCAAAAATGCACAGGGGGAATATGCAGACTATGCAAAGAAAGGCTCCTGGCTGTTAGGGGACAACCAGGAACCATCTTGCTGTGAGGCGACAATTCTAATAACTTCACCACTATGCAGCCCTAATCACACGATTAAAGAAATCGGCAATCCATTAAATAGGTTGACAGAGTCCTTATGCTCCCTGATTGGTTAATGTTACATTTCTGTGTTTTTGATGCATTTATGATGATATTACAGGAGTTTCAAAGAGCACCGCTATCATAAGCAGCTAAGCATCCCGCCTGTATTGGAGTGGGGTCGGTTGGGGTGGTTCCTATCTGTAGAGTAAAAGATACACAAGGAAATTTTGCCACAGAAAGAGATTCAAGCAGAACAGAGTTGTAACATTCAGTGGATGTGAAAACCAAGATGCTCAACATACAGTCATGTGAGCAGATGAGACAAAAGCTGGGTAACTGCAGACAAATGATATAAAGAATGTAAAAAGGATGTGAAAATGACTTACCAGGTTGAAGATCTCACACTTTATATCATTTACTGTATAGGATTTTTTTTCTTTAAGGGAAATATCTTTTGGAAGAATAGTGAAGCATAACCCATTTGATTTTCTGTATCATTAGTCAGTCTCTTGTGGTTGCCCAAAATATTTCATGGAACTTTTGCTGTTTTTTCTATTTCTCTCTCTCACATCTTAAACAGAAATAACAAATTCTGCCATTTCTATAGACAATTCAAATAAATAGAACCACGAACATGTGAGATGTAGTTGCCGTAAACAGGCCCTCTTTATGTCTGGTAGATAATGCTCTACTTTTAGCTTTGCTGTTTCAGTCACTCATTTTTTTTCTCCATGTCTTGTCTCTCAGTTGCACCTGCAAAACAGCATGTACTGGCATTTCCAGCATAATGCTGATGGGAAGAATTTGCTTACTCAATCATTTCAACTTTCATTACACTGAGAAAGGCTGCCAGTAAGCGTTTACTCTACCAGAAATCAGTTGTCAGTACATCCCTGAGCCCCCTGCAAAACAATATTTTCATTAAGCTGCAGTGTGAGGGAGAAATGGGTTTCGGAAACGCTGCTGTGATAATAACATCATTTGTGTGTGCGTGTGTTTTTTCTGAGGTTATTCATATCTAGATTTAAAGGTCATCCTGCACCCCTACCATCTTTTTGATATTCCTCCAGTCAGGTATTTCTTTCTATACATTTAGAGCATTGACATGAATGCTTTTATTGCTCTGAGAATCTCATAGTCATTACCTATTTGCTGAAAAACAACAGAACACTGGCAGAATTTATCGCTCACATAAAGCAGTAAAAATAGAAGCCATCTAAAAATAATAGCTTCATGTTAGCTTTCATACAGAACAGAATACAATGCAATTTCTCCCACTTATATTTATAATGAACAATTGAAGGTACCTTGATACTGAGACATAATATCCCCTGGTTTTTAATGATTTTTCTACTTGTGAAAACTTTATGTCGACTTAACCAATCTTTTGTCCCGTGAATGAACTTATGTGGCATTGTGCTGAAAAAGTGTAGATGAAAATAAGATTGATGTCTCTGTGTGCTTAATACAGAGCTTTCTTTTATTTTTTTCTTTCTGTGGAGCAATATCACACAAATGTATCTTTTCTGCCATATCACTTTCGCACTTTCATAGAATAAAATCACAAAGTCCTTCACAGGAAAAATATTCAATTTAAAATGAAATCATAAAACATTAAAATGAAATCATAAAACAGTAAAAGAAACAGACAATAGCATAATTAAAACATTAGTCTTTACAAGGTGAGTCGAAGGCCTGTTTAAATAAATGTGTCTTTTAGAGTGTTTTAAAGGCGACAACAGAGACGACTGAATGAATATTTACAGGAAGAGCGTTCCACAATGTTGGTGCCACCACTTCAAAATATCCAGTAAGGTCCAGTAGACCTGCTTTTCTGGCTGTCAAAAATCTCTCTCTACGTATACCCACCTGTCTTGATGTCGCTGTCTGTTTCTCAATCTGTAAATCAACCTGTCTGTCTCCATTTATCTATACAACCAAGCAGCATTCATGTCGTCGACTGTCTGTCTACACATTTATCGCCATCCATCAGTCTATTTCTTACCATTCATTCAACAACACAAACACTTTTTCTATAGCTTATCTCTGACGCAGATGACACCAATTTTTTAAAATCTGTGTCCTTGTTTTCTCTCCTGTCAGCAGTGTCTTTTCTGTGAATATCTGATCTAAGGTCAAGCTCCGACATAAGGCATTCAAATCATACCCTGACATTTTGGTGAGAGAGGAGATTTGGACAATATCCAACCAGAAAAGGTGACTATACACTTGTTTGTGCTGACCTCTTGTTCATGTTGGAGTACACAACCAGATAAGAAATCAGACATGCTGAAGAAACACAAATAAAAACTCCACAGATTCTCTTCAGATGTAGATAGTTTATCCCAAAGATGGCATATTTATGGTAAGACGTGCCACACAGCAGCTATGTGAGATTATCACCCACATTCTAGATTTCATTCTGCAAATTGAACTCCACAGACTTGACTCTATTTCATTTTTATTAAAACTGTAATGATGTGAATTTAAACACCAATGGAAATAGAAAATAACTTTTACATTCTGTCAATTTAAAAAGTTTTAAAGAGTCTGAGCAAGAGACAGTAAGACAGACACCAAGGCAGGATTAGAAGTAGGTAAATCCAGATATCCAAACTTGGAATATGAAGCGCTGACGATGGGGAAGCACTTGCTGTAAAGGAAAGTGGGTCGTTTATGTCACATTGTGATGACAGGCTGCGTGTCACCGCTGGGCACCCTGCCTCATTCCTCTGGAGAGACTGACACTGACACAGGGACAGGGACTGTCAGCAGCCTCACCCCTCCTCTGGCCCTTTACCGTGTGTGTGTAGCATGTATGTGTACATACGCCGCAGTGCTTTCATTCCTTCATTTATGTGTCATGCTTGCTGTTGCCCCTGTTAGTTTGTTCGCAGAGGATGCTCAGCTCACGATTTTTAGCAGTGACACAGTGTAACAGCGCGGGGCTTAGCTGGTCACACACTGACAGTTGTGAACACTCCCTGAGGACACACACCCACACACACTCACAGACCAGCTCTCTTTTACTCACAACCCACCCTCTCCCCTTCTGGCTTTACATGTAGTTTTGATATACTTTACTTTTTGACGGCAGTGCAGTTCAATGAATTATTTTCATTGCATTTGAAATGTTTTACACTTGTGCAGTCACAACAAGAAACACTCACCCCATTTGAACTTTGAATCACAGTGGAATAATGAGGCTTTTGTGACACTCATCCACATGAAAAAGAAAACAAACGCCTATGGAAAAATGTTCTACTGTACATACATATGGAGCTGCAGGGTGGAGTGGTTAAAATCGAGGACTATACAACTCCTGATACCACACAGTGAGTCTGGTGCCTCTGCGATGCAGGGGCCTCAGGGGGCCCTGAGGGTCTTGGGCCCTTGGGTGATTACCCTCTTTCCCTCATTGGTAACTTAGCCTCATGGTGTATAGTGTGATGTAATCAGATACAACAGCCTTTCTAGTGAATTATACATTTGTGAAACCAGTGATATGCACATTGTGTTCCACGGTTACTGTTTGGGCCAAGCAAGGCTGTGTGTACAATTACAGTATCTGTTGGCAAGTGACACAGTTTGAAGTGATGGAAGAGTTCTGGTTTTATGTTTGTAGTCTGATTAGCATCATCCACTAGCTGACTTTGGCTGCAGGAATTTGTCCATGTAGAGAGCAAAAGAGGTGGAATGCAATCAGACAAAATGCAATCACAGAGCCAATCCAATGGCAGTTTAAGTCAGAATAATCTCAAAAAAAAAAAAAAAAAAAGCTGACATCTCCATGCAATCGCAGCTAACAACCCACTCTTAAGTATCATCTTTACTCCAACTTCATTCTTTCTTTTTAAGAACTGAGTGAGTCGAATTGTAAACAAAGGCAATGCAAACTGCAGGCAGTGTTGGCTGGAAGTACTTAATTGTTTACCCCTGGCTGCACCCTAAGCCCTGAAAAATTGGCCTTCATTTCCTGAGGCTATATCATTGTCAAACATTGGCTGGTGAGGGCTGAGATCAGGCCAAGCCTAATGATTATGATGTCTTTTTGCAATATTTTGTCTGTTTTATTAATAGATAGATAGATAGATCTTTATTTGTCCTTAATAAGGAGATTTGTTGCCACCGTCTGTACAGGAATACATGTATGAACACAATAACCATAAACATCCAGCCTCACAGCAATGGTGGCCCGCATCCCACAAATATACACACCAGACACATATGCACACACTGGGCACATATGAAACACACCGAA
Source organism: Notolabrus celidotus (assembly GCF_009762535.1). NCBI lineage: Eukaryota > Metazoa > Chordata > Actinopteri > Labriformes > Labridae > Notolabrus > Notolabrus celidotus. Next base: position 20,194,238 of record NC_048280.1, read on the forward strand.
CATATATGAACACACTGGACACATATATGCACACCAGACACATATAAACACACCGGACACATTACAGTGGCATTCTGTTTAGCAGTGCTATGGCCGATGGGACGAAGCTTCTGCCAAACCGGGCTCGCCTACAGTCTAATAACGCCTAATAACATGATGGTGTCCAATTCTATACTATCCTCTCAGCTTACCTGCCAAATTAACATTCTTGTTCTTAGCTCAAACCTCAAGCAGGTGACAGTTTGGGTGTAGACTGAAAAGAGTCCTCAACACCAGTTGGTTTAGAAAAAAGGAAGCAAAGTAATGGAGGAAAAAAATCTTTTCTTATTTTAAAAATCTCATCTCATAGGTTTCCATTTTAATAAGTGTCATTTGCAAACATTCACTCAGCTTGTCTAATCCCCTTGTTCAACTTCTCATGAAGTGCCCAATAATACAAGTCTGGGATTACATTAGTCTAACAAAAAAGAGCTTACGACTTCAAAATGTTGGGGAAAAACAAAAATAATTAGCTGTATAGAATACTTTGCAATAGAGCAGATGGACAATCATGTTCAACTGCAGCAAACAAAAAAAGAAAAAGCTAATTTGTCATTGAACATCATGTGATGTCACTGAGGAAATGTGATCTGCTGTGTGTGATTTTAGTTGTGTGCTGATGAGTGGAAGCAGGTAACAGTAATATACTTTTTCATAGGTGAAAAACTCAGGCACAGAGGCACAGAAAATATAATTTATGCATCTTTCTTTATGTCTTTGTCTGAGAAAGAGGACTGGTAAAGTATTAATTATGAGAACTTTTTCAATGTTTGTCTTTGTAGGTGTCTGTGCAGCAGCTGGCTTTTTCTTCATTCTAAAATAACCAGCATATGGTGTTAGATAACAACAATGCAGTGGATTATTAACGCCTCGCATGGCATCTGTAAACTGTCAGCCATTATGTGAATATTTTATAAGAAAGCTCACACCACAGATTCAGCAAGCAACAAACAAATGATTGTTTTTCTCTGTACAGCAGTACGTGATCCCCTCATGGTTGAAGGTATATTGGTAGCTCAGATGGAATCAAATCACTCCACTAAACCTTTTCTGTGTCAAAAAGCATTAAAGGTGAGAAAACCTCCTATATGCTGCACTGCTGGGTGCTCAAAAAAATCCATCAGTCACACTCTTAAATAGGAATTTAATAAAACAAAGATCTCCATTTATCTTTCTTCTTCTATCTCTCTCTCAAGACTGCTGATTTTTTCCCCATAACAGCCGAGTTTTGAGCTTTTGGTCCTTTCAAGATGGTCTGAGTTGTCAAGTAACTAACTGTTGTGTGTATTTGTGTGTGATGTGCATCTTCAGTGAAACTCAGTGTCTATGGATGTTCACTAGCTTGTCTGTGCATTTTTGCTATTTGTAAAGTGATGCATTGCCTAGCAGTGTGTGTGATTAATTCATAGAGTTGGAGTAGATTTTATATTTTACTGCAGCACGGTAAAAAAAAGTAATGACTAATAGCACATTTCATAGTGTAAATAGAGCAATGTACTTTATGAAATCACTAATCAAATAAAAAATGCTTTTTATTCTTTCTAGTCCGACGTTATAAACATGATTTCTCTTCTTTTTAAGAAGACTTGTTCAAGAGTGAGTCATTCATCATCCTTCATAGCAAGTCATCACTGACCTGCAAAGCTCAGTGTAGTTCAGTTATTCTCTGCTGTACAGTCCCAATCAAAAGTGTCCACAGGTGGTTTTGACAATAAATAACATGTCTGGCCAGATTCGATTTTTGCCAACCAACCAACTGACAAACTGGTGTTGAAAATGAAGCTAACGTGGATGTGCAAAAACTGTAGTTCCTTTAATGTCAAGTCAAGTCAAGTCAAGTCAACTTTATTTATATAGCACATTTAAAAAACAACCGCAGTTGGCCAAAGTGCTGTACAAGCTTAAAAAACACAATCAATAAAAACAAATAGTGATTAAAAAGAACAGATATTAAAAACACAATATATAACAAGAAAAAAGGCACAATAAATAAAAACAAAAAATAAAATGTAGGGTGTCGCACTCAATAGGTATTAAAAGCCAGTGCGAAGAGGTGCGTTTTAAGTAGAGATTTAAAATTCCCAAGTGTCTGAGCATGCCTTATATCAGGAGGCAGACTGTTCCACATTTTGGGAGCAGCCACTGCAAAGGCTTGGTGCAAATGTCCACCAGAGGCTGGCTCCAGAAGCCCAGGAAATCTAGTCAAAGCCCCAAGTTCAAATCTCCATTTTACAGCATATATGACTTTAGTCTCTATACCTTATTTCTTTATCAGTGACAACTTCACAGGTGTAATATTTTTAGAAACTCATCTGTTTTGGTTAACAAAGCCGATAGTTGGGGTAGAGATGGTAGAGTGGGTGCCCCATGTGCTGTGGCTCTAGTCCTATCAAAATGGTGACTTCCTTTATTGGGCTTCACAATCCCTCTACAGAAAACACAGAGTGAAGTCACTCAGACTTTGTCCATGTTTTTAACAGTCTGTGAAACAAACCCTTTTTGAAGGAAGCGAATGATTTACAGTGGATAGTATTAACTGTATATCACATTCAACCTAAAGTCATTAGAAAAATGGCCTCAATACACTTGACAAGATTTGGAGCAGTGTCATTTGAAATGAAAGTTTGTTACAACATAAAACCAGAGCTTCAACTGTCATGTTTTTTTTAATAACTGCTCACAGATGTCAAACAATTGAAAGATTTTGAAGTTAGTCAGTAAGTCTACAGTATCTGGTGTATTTCAGACACTTCCCTCACAGTTTTCTCTTATGTCATCACAGCACCTTACTTTCTTGTCACCCTAAGGTTTCTCCTTCACCCCCTCCAAACTTAATGACACCCTTTAATCTCTCACCTCTTCCACCTTTTTTTTCCTTTCTTTCGCTCTTCTCTTTTCAGTCATCACCCTATGGTGCTGAAAATCAGAGAATGAAACAGGTTTTCTTTTTCCAAAGTTTTTACTTTTCTCTCCTCTTAGGAGGGAACTCTAATGAAGTGGCAGCAACACCTGCCTGTGTATCAGTTCCTGTGCTTGTGTTTATGTGTTAACACCTGTGTGTGTGTGTGTGTGTGTGTGTGTGTGTGTGTGTGTGTGTGTGTGTGTGTGTGTGTGTGTGTTTGTGTGTGTGTGTGTGTGTGTGTGTGTGTGTGTGTGTGTGTGTGTGTGTACATGACTGTGTGTGTTACAGATGATGAGCAGGCTTGCTTATGCTGTTTAAATGTATTTATGTGAACACTCTTGAGAATGAAACATGGAGGTCTACTTCCCTCCTTTGCAAAAATGTCAGAAACCTGGCTTATAGACAAAACACACACACTCACACTCACACACATGGTCACACACATGTCAGAGGGAAGAGGCTAACGTAGAAGACAGAAGTTATGTGACAAAATACTACACTATAAATTCCTAACCCAGACCTTAAAGACCCAAGTACAGCTGAAGTCAAGTCTTGCAACATACAACGCACATACACTTATACACCACACACAACATACAAAACACAAACACACTAACTGGTTGCTCTTTAAGAAGCAAGAAAAGCAACTTAAACCCCCTCTCTCCTGCCATCTGTTAGTGTGCAGGCAAAACCTACTCTCCCCCGCCCTCTGCAATCTGCTGCACCACACACACATACACACACCTACACACACGCACAACTGCGACACAATACATACCCAGCCATGCTCCCACTCTCCCAGACACATTCATATGCAATACCAAACATTTTGCTCAGATTTGAGACACACCTCTTCCCTAGCAACTCACACAAAGGCCCACTTCTTGTATTTCCATGTGACTCACTGTGTGTGTGTCTGTGTGCGTGTGTATGGTGCCCGAAGCACAGACGGTAGAGAAAAGGAGCAAGATGGCGATGCTTGTGATTGGAGTTATTAGTCCCAAAGAGCAGACGTGTAAGCATTTGATGTTTATGAAATGATTTCAGTGAACAGTACAGTCCTGAGAAAATGCTCCTCAGGGAATGAGAGTGAGCCAAAAGAGTAAAAATGAAGTGATGGAGAAAGAAGAACTGGTGGGAGACGTGTGTAAAGGGAAAAAAATCTAATAAAATATTGAGTAGATCCACAAACTAACCAACCAACAGATCAAAAGGGAATAATCAATGAAAATAAGAGGAGAAAGAAACTGCAATTTATTCCTCTAATGTAGTGTTCTTGTTGTAGAAAATGGTTTGGTTTCCATCCATATTCACCTTCATGCTTCACACAAGCACAGTCAGCTTTGATCTGCTTGTATGATATACACTCCTTGACACACAGCCTAGGAGCTCTCCTCATAGGGGATTGTAGAAATCTTGATTTTTCTTTTTTTCTTATTGTGTAGGCTGTAAATCTAAATCTTTTAGTTTCTGCACATCGTTGTTCTGCTTAAAAATACGCTTTCAAATTTAACTTAATAAAATACCTGTACTACAGAGTATTTGACAGATTTATAGATTAACCTTCATCCATTTTGATTTACTTAAACTCTCTATGATCATGGTCAAAATGGCACTCTCGTCAATGCAGCAGCCATAACATTTTCAGAACTTTCAGGAGCACAACTTTTAAGGTGTTGTTTACCAAATGAAATTGCTGTAAATAAGGCATTACCTCATTAAAGTCTCACCTTGGTTCTGTAACAGGCCAAATGTACTTGTGCACAGGTAAGAGGAGCTTTAACATCTCAAAAAGCTTGTCATCAATCAATAGAATTTGAGACCTGAGCTCAGTGGGTCAGCCAAAGGGGCACTGATGAGCTATTTTCACAACCCCTTTAATGATAAACTACCATGGCCTCTACTTTGGCAGTTAGAGGACACACTTCAGCTAGCCAAGTGATCCCCAAACTGTGGGGTGTGCCCCCCAGGGTAGGACAGGGAGTTCTGACTGAGGGGCCACGGCATGGCTCAATAAAAGCAATGCCCCCAGTTTTGCATTGCTTGAGGTAACTATATGAAATAACAGCCCGGTCGGGGTGGGTTATATACAGGTTTTAATACCGTCACCAGTATCATGTTCTGCCTTGACATGGATTTCATACTGCCAATTTAAATACAAGTTTTGGTTTTTCTACGCGCTCGCTTTGGTTTGAGCACACACATGACAGAGATTGACTTCCCAAACATTGAAGAAGCCAAAGTGGCAGGTAAAAATAGTAGTGCAGCAGACTAATTTGTGACTGACAACAATGTAGATTGAGCCTTCCTGCTTTAAAGTGTGTTTGCACTGATGACTCTGTCAATGAATGATCTAATTGTTGCTAAATGATAACCTTCACATTTCTGACAAACACTTCATAGCAAAAGTCCCCTCTTATGATGTTGTTAAAAAAACTTAACTCTGAAACAGCCATGTCAGGAAATGGCATGTTGTTACCTGTGGTAGCTGTAGCTGTAATGCACTGAGTCATACATACACTAGGCTTATAAAACCATCTTTCTGTGGGTGGAGGCACAGACATGAGTTGAATATTGCATTGCAGGCTTGCTTGAGGGGGAGAAGGGGGTCGTAGTGAGGGAACATGCTTTCACATGCCTGATTAGTATTTTTATTTCAGAATGGCCAAATGGATAGTATTGACTGTAATCTTTAATTTATTGGTGTGTCCATCACTTAACTGATATAGCTGATACAGCTGGAGTTAGTTTTAATTAAGTTATATGAATTCATGTATTCAATGTATTTATTTGCATACTGCTCTGTAGCCTGAGAATTCCTCCAAGAAATATCGACACAGTATCGTCATTTATTTATCATGTTCTGCATTAGACATCCGAATCTGAAGAGTAACAAGTAGCCAAACTAAAGCAGTTCTATAAATTCAGTAAAGTCAAAATAGTATTTTTTCTCCCTTGTTTGCATCGTTTTTTATGCTTTGTAATTCTCTGCTTTTTTGTTGGAATCACTTTGTAACCTTGTTAAGAAAAGTGTTATATAAATAAAGTTTATTATTATTATTATTATTATTATTATTATTATTATTATTATTATTATTATTATTATTATTATTATTATTATTATAAAGTCAAAAGTACAGTTTTTACCTTCAAGATTGAGTGTTGTAGAAGTAAACAACAATGAGACAGCAAATAGACAAACACAAGCAGAAAATAAGAGGACTACTCAAAATGTGTAGAGTACTTGAACAAGCGTTTCGGAAATGCGACAAAGTTAGCTAGTGCTAGCTTATTAAGCTTTATAACACATCAAACAGGTGTTGTCTAACAGTTAGTTAAAACATGATTTATATTGTGTTGCTCTGTGAAGCAGTTGCTGCTGTGTTGATCACCTGCTGTATTAACATGTGTTGATCGGCTGCTGTATCAACATGTGTTGATTATTTTTATCCCGTTCTAAACTTTGGCGGTTCCACTGAAACCATGACCAAGTCCAAACATTACACAGGAAAACCACTGAAGATGACTATTAAAAAAAATCTTATGTCACACCGAGAGTGGAATGTCTTAACCACAAACCATGCATCAGACATAAGGGTGAATGCAGGTAATAGTCCAAATAACAATATCCATAAAATACGATTATAAAAGAAATCATGTCATAACTAGATGGTGTAGATTTGTAACGTGAAAAGTATTTTTAAGACATTTTAAAGAACTTCAGTTGTATAGATCTATTTTAAGCCTTTTAGGCTTTTTTAAGTATCTACAGGAACCAAAGATGGACGTAGGCACAGTGGAAAACTATCCTGTGGTGTGATTCAAATTTGACATTTTGGGGGGAAATCATGGATGCTGCATCCTCCGCTCAAAGAAGAGAGGAACCACCTAATTTGCTATTAGCACACAGCTCAAAAGCCAGCATCCATGGTGATCTGGGGATGCATAAGTTCCTATGGGTCGCTTAGGCACCTGGCAGGGCACCATTACTGCTGAACATTATACACCGGTTTTGGAGCTACTTATGCTGCCATCAAAGGATGCCTTTGTCAGTGAAGACCTTGAGTAGACAATGCAAAACCACATTCTGCATGTATTACAACAGCACGGCTCTGTAGTTGAAGAGTCTGGATGCTGAACTGGCCTGCCTGCAGTCCTGACTTGTCACCCATTGAAAATATTTGGCGCATCATGAAACAAAAGTTGAGCAGCTGAAATCTTATATCAGGCAAGAACAGGACAACATGTCACTTCCCAAACTCCAGAAACTGGTCTCTTCTGTTTCCAAGTGTTGCTAAAAGAAGAGTTGATGCAACATAATGGTAAACATGCTCCTGTCCCAACTTTTTCTAAATGTGTTGCTGGCATAAAGTTTGAAATGAGAGTATTTTTCATAAAACCAGACAATTTATTTGTTTTAACATTTGATGTTTACTTTTGCACTATTTTCAATCAAATTTTCAAACTATTAAATGATGTTTACAGCATCCCAACTTTTTTGTAATTGGGTTAGTATTAATAGTGTGTTCAAGTTCTAAATAGGAGACCAAAAATTTGTCAAAAAAAAAGAGAGGGAAACAATGGAATAAACCAACCTCATATCCAATCCTAAACAAAGATAACAAGAGAAGATTATGGGAGGTTGGTGTTTGTTCTTATATATGTGCTGCTATTGTTTCTTATCTCCTTCTCATCTAATAAAGGAACAGGTGGAGAAAAGCAGTCGTTAACTTCAACCTCGTAACAAAATGAGTCTGCCGGAGTCCGTAGGGCTACACACATGCTGTCTAAGTCAGCACTCTGATTAGAAAATCAGAATATTTACCATATGGTTCCTAGCAGGGAGATTGACAGTGAAGAGAGGACGCTTGAATGTCTTCCTCAGGGACCATTTGACAGCTAGTGTATTCATTCCTGGTTCTTCTCCACAGGCATTTCCATTCAGAGCTTTCAAGGGGAATATACATTTGACAGTTATGCATCCGTGACTTCACTCATATGTAAATGACACATGCAAAGGGAAAGTGGCTGGAATGACCAGAGGGCATCGGCTTACCCTGTCAAAATACATCTCAGTGAATACCATGTCAAAATTCAAATAAATTTGGAAACAGTCAACAGTTAATAGAAGCATTGTGATTCTCATATTTGTTTGTTTGTTTACTTATTTACGACTTTAAAAAGAGAGAAGTTTGGTGTTATTGCTCCCTGTCACATATTCGGTAACATATTTATTCACACATGTTGAATCAGTACTGCTTCTTGAGAAAATTGCAGTCACGTTGGCCTTTAAAGTTTGGCATTTTCCAGTATCACCATTTTTAGCTCTTTTCAGTTAGCCATCTTCAAGGTGCCATTGAGCAATGACAGGTTAAGCTGCTATTCAACTATGTGTGGGAGGTTGTGAAAGCACATGATTTGCATTTCATGTACAACAAATTTTCAACACATATTCAATGTTTGACTTTTGTAGCTATGATTGGGAGAAATTCACATTCCAATTGCCACAGAGGGGACATGCCTGGATCTTTGTTCTCATAAAAAGACACAATTCAGTGCAAAAGGAGGGTCACATCCTGTTTCTTGACTGAATGGTTGACAGTTGACATGAGTCAGCAATTGATGGGCAGCAGAATAGCTAAGGGGCTACATGCGTTGCCTAGGGTGCTACGGGCGGCTGTGGCTCAGTGGGTAGAGTCGGTCGTCTATCCTTGAGCATGACACTAAACCCTGAATTGATCCCTCTGTTGTTCAGAAGTGTGTGAATGTGAACGAATGAGATTAGCTAACATTTATGGTCCCTCACTACATAGCAGCCTCTACCATCAGTGAGTGAATGGGTATGAATGGGTGAATGTGACGAGTAGTGTAAAAGCGCTTTGAGTGTTCAGAAAGACTAGAAAAGCGCTATATAAGTACAAGTTAATTTACCATTTACGTTCTTGGGGGCATCTGTTTGAGTCTCTAACATTGTGAATGAAACCCCTAACATGATGTTAAATTTAAACCTACAACCCTATTGTCAACTTCTCTCATAACCTCTTTGTTCTGCTCTCTTCAAATTCACCTCTCTGCTTTCTATCAATTGGATCAAAATAGAAACAAACAGCTCTGTGCGACAGAAAGCGCTATTTACCAAAATAGACCCTGTTATAAGACATGTTAGGAGTTATCGGTATAAAGAATTAAGCAAACGTTATAGTCTCATTGGAAAAATGGAACATGTCTATTTTAAACCTGATTATGTGTCTCAGTTAAGTGATTCTAAAAATTAGTTGGTATCACTGAAATTACTATCTGAGTAATTATGCAATGCCACCTGCAGATCAGACAGATCTATTTAATGATTAAGGCTGACTCATTATTCAAAGAGTGTTAAAATCAAATATCAGACAATGGACAAGATCTTGATAAATTCAGGATTTGGAAATATTTTGCATGGTTTTAAGATCAAGTAGAGCTTTGTTGAGGCAGAAAAAAGATGTCATATTAATTGATGACATATTAATTCATGCTCTTTTAGGTAACTATCAATATAAAAAAAATGTCCAAAATTTATTTTCATGTTTGCCAACATTTAAAATGTAAGGCTTGCTCCTTGTCTCCAACCTTGGAGAGATTTTTTTTAGCATGCTGCATTTTTCTTGAACAAAGCAAATAAATAATCATGACTTTCTTCAAAAAAAAAGTGCGTCAAAATGAGATATTTGGAGCTAACACTATATAGATAGAATGCCGAAAAAAAACTGTGAAAAGCACTCAGAATAGAGACAAATAAATGAGATACATTGGAAGACATTGCAGATACTTGTAACAGCAGATGGAGAAGTCAGACTGTAAAACAGGTAGACGTATAAGAGAAGGACAAGCAGTTCTGCTGCATAATAAGCACACATAAATATTGAACACAAGAGCATCCATCGAGTGTTACGAAGAACATCAAGTTCTTCACAGTTAAACCCTACACAGGTTGAGAATACCTTGGTGTTATTTCGAAACTCAAGAGATCCCATCAGGAATAAATAGATCATGTTCAAAGTTTATTTTGCAACTTTCTCTCTATTTACCGACCATATTTAGATTCGATTTGGGTCTGAAATACAGTATTTATTGCTCAATCTCTCCCTCTTTTTGTTTTTCTATTCTTTCACTCTCTAACCTCTTACCTTTCTTTCCCCCCTCTCTCTCCCTCTCTCTCTGCTTTGATGTCTGAGTGCTCAGGGCCTTCTCTGCTGGATTAGTATTCCCTTCATGGTTGTTGTCTGAGGGGGGTTTGGGGGTTTGGGCGGGTTGGGTGTGCTGTCGATAAACTTTGTAAACTGGAATTGAAAAGTTGACATTGTCTCTGTGGTCCCGTTCATACTTTAACTAAAAACATCTAATATAGTCTTTTGGTTCTAACATACCATGCAGACAAGTACATACTACAAAATGGACTTAATCTTAAACTTTCATGACAATTCATGACAGTGGCATTTTATCAGGCTGGAACCATTGTATGAGACTAAACACAAGCCCCACTGTAAGTCCAGTTTAACTGTCAACTTCAACAAGGTTTAAGTGAGAAAAATACCCAAGGAGAATCAACAGTGACAGCCATTTTGCTAAAAATCATACCTCTCTATGGCAGTGTCATGCCAAACAGGCATCCTACCTAATAACCTACCAACTTCTGTCTTGATCTGACAGCAATGAATATGCTTTTTGTGCTCAACAGAGCAATCTTACTTGATTTAGTTGCCCCTTTAGTCAACTCCTTATCTAATAACTGTTAATTCCCTCTTTACCACAAGTAACTCATTTTTCACTCCTTGCTTCCTCCCTGTAATCTCCCAGTTAACTCCCTTGAAATTCCCTTTCAACTGTCCTACATCTCCCTTGTAACTTCTTAGTATCTCACAGTTACTTCTCTGGAAACTCTGTAACTCCCTAGTAACTTCCTTTCACTTTTGTGCTTACTCACTGTTAAATCCTTGGTAAAGGCTGATTTATACTTCTGCGTTGAATCAACGGCGTACCCTACGCCGGGGGTCCGCGTAGCTCCCGTACCGACGCCGAGGCCTACGCACGTAGCTGATGTGCACCTCCTCCAAAATGTAACTCCCCGTAGAGCCGACGCGGACCGCAAGCTCTGTGATTGGTCCGCTCGGCGGCTTTGTCTTTCCCGCATTTACAACACTTCCGGGATCCCGGACATCGGCCGCACATCGGCCGTGTATTTCATCTCCTCCTCTCTATTCTTCATGTAATCATGTCTGTATGATAAACAGCAACATGTATCAGCTGTAGATTAACATAACACGCTCTGAAACTCTGTGGAAAAGTAAACAGAGATCGTAGCGGGGCCAGAAGCAGGCGGCCGGCTATCAGAGAGACCGCACTGCCCTCAGGCGTTTCGGCGGAGAATTGCTGTGCGACACAGACACACCAACGCACAAGTATGTGGGGCTCATGTCCGCGTCAGCCCCTGCTGCGTAGGGGAGACGCAGAAGTATAAATCAGCCAAGACTGATTTATACTTCTCTGATAGCCGGTCTCTCTGATAGCCGGCCGCCTGCTTCTGGCCCCGCTACGATCTCTGTTTACTTTTCCACAGAGTTTTCCACGGGATCCCGGAAGTGTTGTAAATGCGGGAAAGACAAAGCCGCCGAGCGGACCAATCACAGAGCTTGCGGTCCGTGTCGGCTCTACGGGGAGTTACATTTTGGAGGAGGTGCACGTCAGCTACGTGCGTAGGCCTTGGCGTAGGTACGGGAGCTACGCGGACCCCCAGCATAGGGTACGCCATTGATTCAACGCAGAAGTATAAACTCATGTTATTCTCTTTTAACTCCCTCGGAACTCCCAGTTAACTGTTGCTTAACTTCAAAGTACCTCACTGTAAGTTTTAAAGTAAGTTTATGTTGACTCATCTCTAACTTTTCCCTTACTCCTTGTCAACTTACTGATTACTCTCTTTTTATGTATTGTAAACTAATGCTTACTGCCCTGTAGCTCCCTGTTAACACCCTTTATAACTCCATAGTAACTCATGTAAACCCACTATTAACTCTCATCAAACTGCCTGAAACAAGACTTAGTAGTTACTCTGTAGTTACTCAATTTACTGTCAAAATAGAAGACCAATTGTGTTAGTTTGTCTCATTTTGTACGTATCCATTTTTGCCTAATCCAAACTTATAATTATCTGCCCTCTTTATCAATCACCATCTGTAAAAACTTGTTTGATGCACGTGGGAAACTTGAAAACGGTTGAGCTGGAATTCTCCATCAGTATGTGAGCACTTGTATTGATTTATGTGTCCTGCAGCCCTGGGTGGCATGCGTCCTTGTAAAGTCAATGATTAACACTTCAGTCAGTCAGGCTGTCAATATCTGGCTGTGACTCAGAGCTGTGACTTTTGACATTTGGTCTTGATGTCAGAAAATGTATTTCTTTTATTGAATACGTTGGTAGATGTTTAAAGCATTTCATATAAATAGCACAGACTGAAAAATATAAGTGTGCTTATTTAGCCAAAAGGAGTGAAATGGTTGTGGAGAACCCTTCTTACTTTTTTATTCCTCTCTATTCACGTATCAGTCAGGAGAAAATTCATAAGGAGTAAACAATTATCTATTTTACAAGTGAGAAAATATGAGTGAATGTTTATTAATTTGACACGTTTGGAAAGAATGAGAAATGTACAAAATCTTTGGCCAATGTAATCATGTAATTGAAGGGGTAGTGATGCCGAGAGCAAGGATAGGGAACCTCCCCCATGGAGTGTCGACACTGGTGATGGTGGCAAAGGAAGGATGCAGGATGAGCTCAGGGGCTGAATGTGGTCACTGATGAGATGGATTAGAGATGATTGGGGTGAAGGAGGAATGCAATAATTGAACTGAAACAATGACTGAAGGTGGAACAGAGGACAACAGATTAGAATTATTGGCAGCAGCAGGATGGTTGGTCAATATAGGTAAAGGCTAAATCTGGTTGGTTTAGTTCTTGAAAAAGTTAACACCTGTAATTGGCTTATCACTGGAAAACAAAGGGACAGAGAGGGAGAGAGATAAGGAAAGGGATTGGCATGAAAGAATCAGGACTTGAGAATGCATGATTAAGTGACTGAATGAGCAAGGAAATAGCCTGCCTGCTTGAACTTACACTGAGCTTCATTTTTCCTCACTATTTCATGCCAGTTTTGTTAATTTCCCTTCCTTTCATCTCCATTTGTGTCCTCGTAGCGCAACCCCCTCTTGCTTAACTGAAAACTACAGATGGATGGCCAACCTCAGCAGAGCAATGTGAGAGTCAGTCCATCTTCTGCCTAAGTCTCTATCTGTGTCACGTCTCCAAGGCCTGGCTGACCTTCACACAGTTCGCTCGATACTGGACCTGGCATATCTACATGTACTCATTAACATGAGTACACATACTGCAATACAGTAAGTATGCAACAAACAGAAACATTTGTACGTGTCACTTATTTTGTGTGGATGTGTGTGACTGCAATTGTCTGTTATTGAACAATAGTCAAAGTCTGCATCATCAGTGCAATCGATAGACTATTAAGATCGACTCCATAAGGGTTAAAAATTAAGAGCTCCCCCTACTGATTGGCTCGAGTATAATTAAAAAATCCTGCCTCTGCCATGTTAACAGATGGAACAAAGATCAAACTAAAAAGTAAAAAAATACATCAAATGCAATTTTCTCAAACATGGTTTCTGTCATTATAGTTAGTCTCATCTAGTCTCATCCTGCTGATTAATGTCCATTGAGGTAAGTTTTAATGAGTTATTCAATTTTAATAAGATGATTGATTGACAGCTTTGTTCACAAATGCTGGCTCCTGCATCATCCTGTATCGGATTAGAAGAACAGAAGAGGAACAGCCAGAGAAAACATAACCAACACGAACACACAAGAATCAAACAAGTGTCTGTTCCAAACTAACACATAAATCTATTGTGTTGGGAATCGTACCTGAGAGCTTTTTAACATTTTATTGCTCACCAGCATGATGAGCTTCCATTAGTTGGATTCTAATAGGGAAGTTTCAGAGCACTTAGTTAGTTATAAAACATACAAACAGATGCATGAACACACCTCACACATTATTTTTCCTAATCCTCAAACAAATCAATCATTTGCTTTGGACCTCCAATAATTAAGACTGACTAGTATTCATACTGCCAGCACACAGAATCTAACCTTGTGATCCAGCAGTAAAAATTAGATAAACATTGACAACCTGTGTTTTTTATATAAAGTACATAGGATATAAGTAATCATTAGATCCTGTCAATACGGTCCTGTGTGTCCGGAATTGTGAAAATTGTATTAAGTTTAGCTGCTGTGCCTCATGCGTCAATATACTGTACATGTCTGTCATATGGAAAGTCAAGTTTGTTTTCACTGGGGCGGCTGTGGCTCAGTGGGTAGAGTCGGTCGTCTATCAATCGGATGGTTGGCGGTTCGATCCCAGCTCCGGCAGTCACATGCCGAAGTGTCCTTGAGCAAGACACTGAACCCCGAATTGCTCCCTCTGTTGTTCAGAGGTGTGTGAATGTGTACAAATGAGATTAGCTAACACTGATGGTCCCTTACTGTAGCAGCCTCTACCATCAGTGAGTGATTGGGTATGAATGGGTGAATGTGACGAGTAGTGTAAAAGCGCTTTGAGTGGTCAGAAAGACTAGAAAAGCGCTATATAAGTACAAGTCCATTTACCATTCACTGTGCAGTGGGATATTCCCAGAGGCTTTAAATATTTCCATTCAGGATATCACATCCTTAAAACAGTTCGTTTCAAGTTGGTTGTTACCATAGGAATGAGCTCTAATAAATTGCCAGTATGACTCATGCCCTGCACCAAATGGCAGATGGACAAAGTAGGAAGCTATCAGCAATGGAGTATGAAGAACCTTGGGTTGTTTTGGAAACGACAAAAAAATTGGACAAAGATTTGACATAAAATTTACATTTACGGTTTGTTGACAACAAGCATACCTCCAAAAAAGGTGGTAATGTTGCTCCAAATCATTAAGATGTGTGGGGAAAATAAGAGGTGCTGTCAGGCTTGAAACTACCGAAACAGCACAAAAAAACAATGCACCATCACTGTTCATTCATACCAACAGTTTAGAAACATCCCAAAACTCATTTATTTTAACTTGTATTCCTCCCCATAATACTGTAGTGTGATGCAATGGCATCTTCCTCTCTATGCTTATTTATGTATGTTTTACACCATTCTCCATTGTTTTTTCTACTTGGTTTTGTTATCTTCCTGCACATGATGTGCTGTGAACGGTGCTGATAACTGGCAGTCCGCTTTGTTTCCTCACGTGAAAAAGTTGAAACAGACAGCTTTTCACTTCCTGCAAGACTTTTCAGACTAAATCCAGGGTTTAATTATCTTTGTTTTGTTAACGTTAGTAACATCTGCTTCACAATTGGACCTTCATTTGAAGGGTGATACAAGTTTTATAAATCCTTAGATGAGAACAGATGGCTTCTAATTTTTTGGCTTCTAATTAATTGTCTCCATTGGCCTCAGTGCGAATGCAAAATATTGACAACGGTAACAAAGGCCCTTCTTTTGCTTGTACAGTGTAGGTCCAGGATGAAGCGGCTCGTTCGGATGGAAACGACATTGTCACTGTTGCCTGGATACAGGGACAGCGGATTCCATTAAGATATTGAGAATCAAGGTCCTTTTTAGTCCTTACTGTAAGATTCAGCTTGGGTAAATTTGACTTCTGTATTCTATGTGGTATGTATAGCATGCAGTAGCAGATCACCATACACACAAGTGCCCTGCAGCAATTCAAATAGCAAACACTCACACTGCCTTCTCACTTTAATCATCTGCAGCAAAAAGTGAAAGAAAAACAAAGGAGGGAAACAAACTTGCGGAAATGTTCAGGACTGAAAGACATTAAACAAAGACAAGTTGCAATCAAACCCTCACTTCTGAACATATGCAGTGGGAGCGGGGCCCTTGTTTTCATTCTGAACAAATTCTCAGTCTGGTGGTTCTCATTTCAGAAGAACTGAAATCAGAATAACCCCGAGGCCTAACTTGGCAAAACACCAGCATCCAAATGTGTGTTAGTGAGTCTGCTATGGAGAAGCCAACGGGTTGTGTGTGTGTGTGAATATCATATGATCTTCTTCCTTTTGCATCCCAAAGGACAGAAGTTTTAAACAACCTTCTGTTGTTTTTGCATAGATTAGGTTACAGGTCCTGGAGCTTTACAGTCATTATACTTTCAAAAACAGATTTACTGCTCACAGAAGATAAAAGGGCAAGACTAAGATGGAATAACAAACAGTAAAGTGGATGAAGGTCTAAATCATAAAAAGAGACCTGACCTTGGTACTGTATATTATGTAAACGTGTCTGTTAGTGTGACTTTATATGTTGTTGAGCCATCACTGGCCTTCAAGGACTTTTATACTTTACAAAAGTTAAAGCTTCATGCCTTGTCTCTCAAATGTAAACTATTATTAGCTAATTTGACTGAAAAAAGTTGCCTTTGAACATATTACATTTAATAAACTCTGGGTGGTTTGGTTCTGCATGCAGGTGCAACTTTTCTGTCCTATTATTCAAATTACATTTTAGGTTTTAGCCCTGTGATAGGCTGGCGACCTGTCCAGGGTGTACCCTGCCTTCCGCCCGAAGCCAGCTGGGATAGGCTCCAGCCCCCCGTGACCCCCAACGGGATAAGCGGTCAAGATAATGGATGGATGGATGGATTTTAGGTTTTACCTTTTAATACAGGCAGGCAAAAGTGATAATAGTTGCATTTAGTCTGCTGGAAACTGGAAATGTGAAAAGACAGATGTTTTTCTCCTGTAGAGTGAAAAGAAGTATAATCAGATTGTCAGGGAATAGAATACGCTAATGTTTACTGAGGTAGGTGGAAACATCAGGTCTCATGCTATCATAGCAGAGACGTTCTTTCTTAGATTAGATTTCTTAAATCAACTCTTAAGTTATGGTAGTTTGATTAGTGTTAGACCTTTCTACTGTTGTTAATTGTTTTATCACTGTTTAATGTTATATATTGTTGTCTACATTTCAGAAGTAGCAGAATAAATGGTAAAATTGCTGGAGCAAATCGTGAGTTGTCTGCGATAGAAGGAAAACTAAGTTTCACCCTGCATACTGGCTATTATTTTTTAAATATATTTGCACTGATGTTGAAGCCGACAAGACATCATCAACATTTCAATCTACATTAAGTCTCTTGTAATGCAATCAGTGATAATTATTGTCCCCCCATTTAAGTACACATTTGATTATTGATACAGTACAATTCAACAGCAGCACAATATGCAGCTTTAAAATACTCTTAAATCTGAATCAACATCTATCGTATAAAGTTTGTACAAATTGATAAACCTTACAGCCTCATGAAGGCAGGATTTATTGAAGTTTTGTTGAGCACATCAGGTATGCAGAGTGCATTAGTTTTCACTGAGTTTACTAAATAAACCGTCAAAATGTATGTTAGTGAAGCAAAAACCGATCACCATGAGACTTTGAGTATTTAAATTTGAAATGGATCTAGCTTTAAATGATTCATACTCTAATCATTGCAAAGTGTAGAGGGGAATATATATTTGGGAATTATGCCAAGAAACAACATAAACAAGTTGAAAAATATTTAAAAACATCCTGACAGCAAGTGGATTTTCTGTGATCAAAGTAATGAGGCTGATATATTTTGCAGGATTTCAGAGTGCTGACCCCAACATCCCTGTCTGCATTTCAGTTCTACCAGAGAGAGTGGAAGGTGCAAGAGGGGTCTTTTAATTTCAAGTTAATAACAAGCTGCAGTTAACTTTGATTCAAAGATATTCAGAAGCTCATAAGCATGCACACAAATTTTCACTTGATATTTTTAAAACCAATTCTGAGTCTCTTGTCTTGCTTCTCAGAATCTCTGTCTGCTCTCAAATGTTTCTGAAGATACGTTCTGCCTTCATTTTACGCCACTTTGATCAGAGCTGACCCCAGCAGGATGACACCCCGACCTGATGTGTCACTAATTTGCTACTCTTGCTCTGAGGGTTTCATCATTGGTCACCCTGGGGCCAGGATCAGTGGTGCCACAGATTACAGTTTTACTGTCTTGCTACATTGGCTCTGTAGTAACAGTCAGTGGCTCAGCACAACTCGAATCATGTTCAGTCGCCATGCTTGCTTTACATTTGCTTCGGTTTGGATTAACTTTTTCATTCTTAAAATTAGTGTTTCAAAGTCCAAAGCCAATAACCATCTCAATTTTAGTTTGTACAGAAATTACAAAACTATTTCAAGAAAAAAATGAATTATAATCTTTGACTATACTAAGGAATTGATTCTCCCGTAGAAATATATTGTGATCTGACACAATTAAAGCTGCTGTTGGTAGTCGTGATACAAACATCAGTTCAGAGAGAGATTTCAAATATCAACACTACCCCTCCCCTTTCTGCTGCCGTAATCCCGCCCATAAAAGATTGTTGTGCGCGTTCTATGAGGAGGTAGTGGCTTCCCAGCTAATCAGGGCGATGTCGATGTAGTGGGGCAGCCACTCGACCAATCAGGACCGAGGTTTGGAGATTAGCTATGATTGGTCCGTCATAACGGGAACGAGGGGAATAATAACATTGCATTATACATAGGCATAGGAAAACAGAGATTGTGCAATAGTCTCAAATTACCTCACTTACCAATGAGTACCAATAAGTATTATGACCTTTTCTCCAAACCCAGCAGAAAAAAATAACATTTTTGACACCATTCCTACCAACAGCAGCTTTAACAATCCTAATTGCATGCAGTTTTTTTTTACTTTAGAGTTGCGGCCATATTTCACCATTTTTATTTTATTTTTATTTTCTCAGCTTGCGAAAATGTAACATAGGGACCTACAATGATTCAAAATGACAATCTGGTAAATCTGACTCACTGTGTCGTGGCAAGGATTCAATTACTGACCGCAACACCCCAACATAATGATCTAACTAACTATTGCAAGGGTTCGAAGACTGATAGATAAACAAATAAAACATGTCATTACCATGTGAAATGAATAAACTGGGGAAGGAGGAAATAAGGAAACAACACTGATTATTTGTGTTAAAATCAGCTCCTTCGCACCCCTATTCTGCCAATATCACATCTCCCAGGCTGTTAACTTTTCTGCTGTTTCTCTTGTCTCCACCTCTCCATCAAATGCCCTTGTAATTTCCTTACTTTTCCCATTACTGTACCTGTTCCGTGTTTTAATCAGCCCTACAGTCTCCTGACCTTCCCCACCCTCCTGCTTACCTGTCTCCACATTGCTCATCAGCATCACTCTATACACAAATCAAAAATCTACTTTATTTTGGAGCCAGTTGTTGTCCTTGTTACAAAGCTTTAGCTGTCGAACATTGTTCTTGTGTTTTTGATTTCTATTTTTACACTTCAACATGGACTTGCTTGCCTACCTGCTTGATAATCATTACCTTTTTCCTTTCCTAAATTCCTCAACCTGACTGTAAGAAATTGTATTTACAATTAATTGCATGTGCCTTCAACCATGTGCGCTGGAGTCCTTTCTTTCTGCCTGCACTACCAACTCTGACACATATGACTGGACTCTTTGATCTGATCAGGACCTCCTCTGACCCCTACATAAATATACAACCTCTACAATCTCTGTTTTTTCCATTCTGCCAACCATTGGAAGACCACTTCTTAGCAGTTTGATAAAAAAATCTGATGTTATATTATATTTTATTAAATTATATTTTATGACACACAATTGCTCAGTGTCGTTGATCAGTCATGTTTAGGAGAAACACAATGCAAATACAAAAAGCCTCTCAGATGGCCGACCCTCCCATTTATGTGGCTAACAGTCAGTAAATTGACGTTCTCAAGGCAAGGGGTTTGTGATATGACAACATTAGATTGTAACGAAAAAATGCATCCATGCCCTCGAATGTAGAGAGATCATAGTACGAGTCCACAGCGCACATTCTACAGTATGCATTACAGCTCTATGCTGCTATGTTGATGCAGCCAGAGTTTTTATCTTTGCCAAACCACACCATTTGCCAGTTCATTTAATGTCCTTTCCTACAGTCAAAGATAAACTAATCACAGCAACAATCTTAGATTTCTTATTCCCCTCCCAAGACTGGCAGCAGCAATGGGCCCCTGAATTCGCTATGAACCCACCTCCTATTGATGTAGTTCTAAATTCACAGACCAAGTGCTCTGATTCCAATCATGCAGGGGCTAAACAAATGTCATCTTCACTTCAACAAAAAAAAGTTAAAGAAAATCATGATCTTGCCTATTTTGAAAAAAAAGGTGATACTTTTGCCTACCACCCACCCCTACTCCAGACAAAATGCTAGTGGTGGAATAAGATTTTCCTATACCTGACAAAAAACTTTGTTTGTGTGTTGTTGGGCTTTGCAGTGTTAAGTGGTGAGATCCAGGTGAAGTGGACAGACAAGGTTGTTTTTTTCTGAAAGGAAGCTGCTGAGCGCCCTGGAGCTCTGAAGGTAGAGAGAGAGGGACAGAGCCAGAGCCTCTGGAGTAACTCACCTGGGATTCTGTTTTTACCTGGAGTCGTTTACTGGCAGGAGAGGAGCTCAGAGTTGATTTTTCAAACTTTCTTCAGGAAAAAAAGGGATTTATCATCCCTGACATTTCTCTGCCTATCTGCAGAAGTAAGCAGCAAAGGTGCCGACCTCCACTGACAAGTGTTATGATATCATCTGTGTTGACTTCTGACTGGAGGGAAGATGTAAAATTACTGTACTTCCTGCACTATAGTGAATAGACTAAAGAGTGGAAGAATATAAGAGATCTGCAGTCTCTGGTGAGTGCTGGATTCAGTCAAAGGAAAGACTGAACATAGACACTCTCACTCGTAGATACATTCTGTACCAGCTGATGGTTGCCAGCTTTTTCTTCAATCTACAAACTAACCCCAATGAATATGTCATATAATAATCAGCTTGTTAATTGCTAATGCTAGCTTCCTATAACATAAAGTAAAATAGCCTTTTGACACAAAATATTTAATAGTGTCTATTAGATTCCATTGCCTCAAGCTGAACCTATTCTGATGCATTTTCTTCTTTTATGATAATGCATAGGAGGTCAATCTCTTTGTCTCTCACCCAAGGGTCGAGCAAACAACTTCCCAGCCAAGAGCTCACATGCACACCCGAACATCACTGATACCAAAACACAGAGCAGAAAAGCTGGATTATAACCAACACAGAGGGAGTAGAATTCATTTTCTGTTCACGATACTATAAGTCCCATATATCCATGCATAGTGATCATTTGTTTGCTGCTGTAGTTTAATTCAAGGCTCCTTTCATAGTGCCTGTGATGGTTTGCGTGATCTGAAAGCAGAAATGTTCTGGTTTCTGTAAAGATTGTAAAGCCCCTTGAGGCAAATTTCTACTCGATGAAATTGTATTTAACATACTGTATGTAAATAAAATGACTCTACATAACTTGACTTCTAAACTAAGAGCAAAGATGAACTAAAGCCCAGTCACATCAAAGTTCCTTAAATGTTTTACCATCTTCTCTTACAGTTTAAGGCTTTAGGCTTTGGTTCAATAGTGATAGATTAAGAGATAAACCGCACCAATACAGTCTGCAGAGCTATAGTGATTAAGCAGATTTGCCAAAATTGTAGATGTATGAAACCATTTTAAAATACCAATGTTTTTCCCCAAAAATATTTTCATGCCATTTGTTGCAGCTTATTTAGTCACACATTTTTAAAGATACAGGAAAACTTAAACCAAATATGTACGAGCTCAAAGGCAGAGAGCAGTATTTATTGATGTAACTACATATGCTATTTGTGTATATGTTGTATTGTTTGATAATAAGGATCTAAGTAGTAAGTGGGCTAACTGCATTTCCTTGTAACAGTTTCTCAGTCTTTACATTAAATAGGCTGTGCAAAATCCATAACGTTTCAAAACTCTCATCCATGCGCTCATTCTCCTTCTAAACGTTAATTTGCTTTGTTTAATTAAATTATCCAACACACATACACATGTCTGACCTTTGGCCATGTGCTAATTACTCATTGTGACAGTGTAATAAATGGGTGTGGTTGTCCTGCCTTATGTGTTTGTGGGGCATAAAATACTTCCAACTGTTTGTGCATGGCAGTCACATGTTCTCCTGCACATGCCCTTGTATGTGTGGGTAATGGGGTGGCACGTTCTTGGCATCTGTAACACGGCTGAAACAAAAACCTCAGCTGGCCTCTTTTGTTTCAGAGGCACATATGGTCACATTTAATTCTTCTGCCTTGTATTAGAGAGTGAAAGAGCTCTTTATGTGCTGTGAAAGAGTTTGTGCGACCATTGTATGTATACGTGAATTACTTTTGTTAAGCCAGTTTCATGGTCTTTTCATCAATACTTCTCCCTTTGGGGTGTCTGCAGCAGTGTGGGTTGACGGGTATGCTGGAGTGTGTGTTTCTGCAGACTTTTTCTTGTGTGTCTGTGTGTGTGGGGGTGGGGGTGGGGGGGGGGGTGTTAGAGTTTGGTGTATGCTCAAGATAGAGTAATCATTGGTGTGTGTAATTTGGGGGTTTTCCTGGGTCTGGTTTACATCCCTGCTGTTGATCACAAACAGATAAAAGAGAGACAGACCTGTGATGACTTAAGAACATGTCTGCTCTCTCTCTCTCTCTCTCTCTCTCTCTCTCTCTCTCTCTCTCTCTCTCTCTCTCTCTCACTCTCTCTCTCTCCTCTCTCTCTCTCTCTCTCTCTCTCTCTCGTCTCTCTCTCTCTCTCTCTCTCTCTCTCTCTCTCTCTCTCTCTCTCTCTCTCTCTCTCTCTCTCTCTCTCTCTCTCTCTCACTCTCTCTCTCTCTCTCTCTCTCTCTCTCTCTCTCTCTCTCTCACTCTCTCTCACACTCACTCCATCACACACATACACACACACATTGATTAGGGCTGTATAAACAGAAAGTTATCAGTCTCAGGGGTGGTGCTGGTTTCACAGGAAGCAGCCTGATAGGAGCTATATAGTGTGCACACACACTGACTACATTCCTTTAATGCAGTAGAAAATTGTCTCTATTTTATGTGGAGCAGAGCCTCCTAATTTCTCTTATAAAGAATTTCCTATTACAGTCTTCATGTCGTTTGAATCAACACTTAAAGCAAAAACAAAATAACACAAAGGAGGCCTGGTTCCTAAGATATGGGTGAAGAAAAACACAGCCTGTCAGAAGAGAAGCTGCACCACCTCATGTTGTTTCAGAGCAACAAAAGAAGCAAAAAAATCAAAGTTAAAACTCAGCTTTAGCTTTATTATTAATCTCAGGCCACATAGAGATACTCACCATAAAGGCACGTGTAAGAGGATCTATGTTTAAAAGAAAATACTTTAAAGTGGCTAACCTTTCTCTCCCCTTTTCTCTTCCTCTGTTGTAGGGATTTAGTGTCTCCTCCAGAGGAGATCAGGAGTGAAATATTATATTTTCGTGTTACTTATTTTTCCCTCCCTAGTTTGCATATCTTTAGCCTCCAGCCAAGTGCTGTTAATTAGGTAAACAGGTAATTCCCAGCACGAGCCAAACGCGCTGCGTGCCTGTGTGCTTGTGTGTGTTTGTGAGCTTCTCTGTTTGTGTGTGCATGTGTGTGTGCAGGTGAATGCAAAGGCCAAACTCAGCATAAAGCTCTACAATAAACGCTAATGTGAGCACCCATGGAGAAAAGGAGTTGCAATGCACATAGAGACGGGGAAATCAAGAGGTACGCTGTGCATTATCGAACAGCTGCGTTTCAAAGGAGCAGAAACACTTATCAGCAGAACCCAAAAAGAATTCTTTGAATGCCGGTTAGTGCAGACGTCTCTCTGCTTAAAGACGGAATAAAAACCTTGAGTGAGATAGGAAAAAAGACATAGATATAATGAATAAGGAGAGGCTGACAGAGAGAGTGAGAGAAATGTGATATTCTCTCTTCATGTGTCAGGCTTACTGGTGTGTGACATGTCCGTCTCAGTCGGGACTTCCTGCCTCTCCCTCCATATCTACTTCTTTACACATCACTCCATCCACCTCTTCTCCATCCTCTGCTTTATGTCTCCTTCTTCCTCTGACCTTGTAGTTGCTCAACCTTGTCATATCTTCTTTCCTTCCCATCCATCCATAAATACTCCCCCAACCCACACACACACACACACACACACACACACACACACACACACACACACACACACACACACACACACACACACACACACACACACACACACACACACACGCACACACACACACACACAGTAACACTGCCCACTTATTCTGTGTACTGTAGACCTTTTTAATGTATTCATCTGTCCCCAGTACTCATCCGTCATGTTGGTTCAGATTGGCTTAAAAGAGAGGTGTGTTTATCACAACAGGTGGTGGTCTATCACCACTTATTGTGACACAGTTGCAGTATTCACTCCCACCAGACATGAGCATTTTAAGTGAAGCTTTCAAAATGTCACAAAGAAATGCATTTATGTAAGCTGAATGTGCAGAGTTTTGTAGAAAACGTTGCACTGTATTATTATTTAGTTGAATAAGCTTTTATTGAAAAGAAACACTTTTACAGCTTATGGAAGAATATACATTTGACACTCAATCTTACAAAATAGCAGCTTCCTGCTGAACAAAGCAACAGTGTGCGTTTAAAAAATATGTATTTTCTCATCATCTCTTCAATGAAATGACTTAAACATGTCTCCGCATCATGTCTCTATTTAAGCCGAACATGAATATATGTCTCCTCTTTAACTTGGCTCAGTCATGAGTGAATTATAGCTTTATGGCTTTCTTTAGCAGCCAAGCTTTACTTTCTTGTTGTGTATAAAAATACACTGATAGTTTGTCTATCAACTGTTATTCCGTGTTTTGAACTAGATTAGTTGATTTGAAATAAATGAAGATGCTCCTGGTATTACTTTTGCTGTTGAAGATTATTCACCATTGTTATGGGGTTATTCTCTAATCAGAATCAAGTATTAAACTCAGTAGGGTATACCACACACAGAAAGAAGAGATAAACAGAATATTAGATATGATATTTGCTTTTAAAACCCTAATTCACTCAACCCATCAGTCTGGACACATCAGAAACAAAGAAAAATACTATGAAAAGATGCAACAGTAGCCTTTGAGCTGTTTAAGGCCTTTTCAGCTCACATAAAACAACATGAAACGGAAATCTAACACTAATACCCCCCCATGATTTTTATGCTATAAGGATTTCTTGCACAAGAAGATGATTCAGACTCATGTCGAGGACAAACAAGTTTTCAATCAATCTGTTGAGTTTTTCCACATTTATAAAACACTGCTGACCCAAATGCTCCGCGTTGCAACACTATCACTGTTCTCCGTCAATCACCACTAACTGGCTGACTTGACAGTTACATCATAAATCGTTGAGGCGAGTCTTCAGAAGAGTCGCTCATTATCTGCCCAAACAAACAGCTCACCTCTCTGAGCTGAAGGCAGACTGATTGTGGAGATGAGGAATGAGTTTCTCAAGGTTAAATACACATTATGAGACGAGTGTTTCCACTCCCATTAAAGAGTGGGAGGCAGAGAACTGTTAGGTCATGTTTTTTATGTGTGTCTGGTTAGATAGTGTTGACTGTGATAGCAACGGACCCTTGGAGGAGCTCTAAACTTGATTTTAAATCAAGTGCTTTTCTGATTCTGAAGCTTGAAAAAGGAAGTCTGAGAGTCAAAACTGGGGAAAGAAAATTCTCAAGTAGTGTTATTAAGGAGTTTAACCCTCAGAGGTACTAAGCGTTCTCAGGATTGTGTGGGTCTGATAATGTACAATAGACCAATTTTATAATTATGAACATAACCATAGCCAAAACATAAAAGACTGAATATTTTGTATGACAAAAAAATCGCTTTACAACAACAAAGTCTTGGCCAGTCACTTTATGCTTTCGGGCTCTCCTTTAGTTCGTCAACAAAGTCTTTATTTATTTTTATTTTCATTGGTTTGTATTGTTGATTATCTTTATTTATTATTATGATTATCCTTATGATTATTATTATTAATATTATTAATATTATTATTGCACATGGGTTGCGGGGTTGGTTTGGGGTTGAGGCTGGTGTTTGGATTTGGGTGGGGAATGAAGGGGGTCTTCTTTTTTTATTTTGTATTGATTCTACTTTATTACTACCATTATTATTTTATGCACAGCACTTTGTGTCACAATATCATCGTAAGAAAAGTGCTTTGATTGATTGATATGCTGTCGAAGCTACAACCCTTCAGATTAATTTGTACATTTTAAAGAAAAAAGAGAGAAAAAAAAACAAAATCTCAATAAGTATTTCTTAAAATAAAGATTTGATGATTTCTGAAACATTCTGCTGCATAATTTTGTGTCAAAGTTTTGCTCTAATTGGAGCAAACATTCCCTCTAACCATATATACTCAAAGTATGGTAATGAAATCTGTAAGGGGATGTTTGAACCTGAGAGGAAACCAGGAGAAGCTCAACTTAGGCGAACACAGCTCCCTTTGCTCATTCAGTCCTGCATTTCTTGAGACAAACTGCTGCCTTTTTTAATCTTCCTCACATAATCCTTGAATGTTCTGGCGATGTACTTCTCTCTGGAGCATGTGTTTCACTGTAGACATGAAAGACAGACACTTTAGAAATAAATAGAAATTTACATAGACAGAAATGTGTATCTTCTTTATGAACTGTAGAAGAGGAGGTAGTCAAATGACATGGATTCACGAAGAGATGTGGGATTACTCTGGCAATCATGCAGGTCAGTCTATGAGTCATTGAATGCATGTACATGAAGCTATTGGAGTGGATAGCACAAGATAATGCTAGGGTACAAGCACATGGTGTCATCATAGCTTTTTGACCATCTTCACCCTGTATTTAAAGGGAAGAAATGCCATGCAGACTCCTCTTGCATCAGGTTGAAGTAACTTGAACATGTAATTTACTAACATTATAGCGGTTATATCTTTGAAAGCTATTCCGAGCCACATACTTGATGAGATCTTCCTGAAAAATGGGAAGCTGGGAAGTTTTTTTTTTTTTTTAACTCTGCAGCCTGAGTGTATGACAAAAAATAACAGGCCTCTTTACATGATTGCAGGGTCTTTGGCTTCAAAACACGGGCTCAGTAACTTAGTTTAACTACTTAAATAACAAAGTCACAAAGTCTGCTTCAAAAGAACAATATGCACTTTCCCCATATAATCAAATCCTCCCTTCAAACAACTGATCCAGAAAGCCACAAAATATCATTACTATCATACTGAACTGAGAGTTATTTTATATACCTGTGTTTACCCTATGATAGGATGATAATAAAAAAAAGGAAGAGAAGGAAAGAAAGGAAGCACACTTAATACATTTCATGTATCGTTGTAATCTAATTTGCTTGCCACTCTTACTGATTGCAATCAGTGAGGGTCCCTCGCCTCTGGATTGGGTCTGAGGAGAATGCTGCCGAAATCTAATTGAACAGCTTTGTGTTGTGTTTCCATGAGGCGGTTCGCTTTGCTGTTTATAGCCGAGCTGACTGACTGCCCATTTGTGTCTGTGTCGTCTCTCTCTTTCTCTCCATGCGCCTCGATGTCCTTTCTTCTCTGACTCTGTCTCACCCTGCTGCCAGACATTTTCTTTGTAAAATTACAAAGTCCCCTGTAAACGCTTCTGAAAACCTTTGTGAGACCACTTTAATCAACAAGATAGCCTGGCAAACATGAGTGAGACGGAGACAACATGTTTACTTAATGCAGGGAGAAATATTGTGGGCCACAGTTACAAAGTGGGATAGTTTTTCTTGAAGAAAATCAAAGAAATATGTAAAAAAAAATCACTTTACATTCACTTCAGTTAAAAAGTTTCTGGCTTTTTAGGATAATACCCAGCTACTTTCTATCAAACACTACATGCTCAGTTTCTCAAAATTGGCCACAGCCTCCTCTTCTGAATCACATTAATGCTGTTGTATACACGTTTCTGTGAAAACATCATGTCTGGATTCCATCTCTACTTTGCTGGAGGAGTAAATAACGGTCACAATTACTACAAAGTCTTTCAATACACCCAACACAACAGCAAATGTCATCGATATCCTGAGGGTTCTTTCTCTCACAAGGGAAATTAGCACTGACGCCTATAAATCCAGACATTGTAATTAGACAAAGATACTACTGACTCCCATAAATCCAGAGCTTATGAGTCTATTTCCTGTCAGGAGAGGGGCTCACTTCCTGTCAGAGTGACAAAGCAGGTCAGAAGTCAGGGAGAGAGGTCAGCAGTCTGTTTCACATCAACACCATCAGCTCTGTCTCATTCTTTGCATTTAATCTTCAGCCTTTTTCTGCTGCATGCTTTCACTCTATCTTACATCAAATCCTTCAGCCTTCTTTTTTGACTTTTCATATTTTACTCCTCTCTACTTTTTTCTCTTCCCCTCTCACTCTCTTTCTCTTGTTGCTCTGCTGCTGACATGCTCTCTCCATAGTCTCTTTAGGCTAACAGACAACCATACCGACCTGACTAAACCACCTGTACAGCCTCCCAAATCACATTAGCATGGACAAAACAAAGTAATAAAAAGTAATGGCTTGTTATACGAGTACATACACACACACACACACACACACACATACACACACACACACACACACACAGGCACACACGCAGGCACGCACGCACACACGCACACAAGCACACACACACACACGCACACACACACACACACACACACACACACACACACACACGCACACACACAAGCAGAACAAGTCCCTCTATTCAGCAGTCCAGTCTTTTTCTTTTCTGTTTCTAAGTTCCTAGTTAGTAACGTCTTGCTTTAATTGACTGGCTTTTAAGAATTTCGCACAAAATACATATATGATAGGGCGGTAAAAATGTTGAGTAGTGCAATTACTGCTTTTGATCATAAACTGCAACTTGAATGAATTTTGTAATTCACCTAAACGATTCAAAATCTTTTAAGTGAGTATAATATTAGCAAAAAAGTAACCTCCCAAAAATATGGCTGAATCAAGGTTTTTTTTTTAAGCTCCTTTGATAGGAGGTTTCAGTTGTTCATAAAATGGACTGAAATGAACGCTGATTCTTCAGAGGCAAAAGCAAACATTATCTGCAACAAGGTTTAACATTCAGTTTTTAACCCTCCTGTTATGTTGCGGGTCACATTGACCCTTTTAAAAGTTTATTTTAGGCAATATATGCCTTCCAAACTAGCTAAATGCAGCATAAAAATCTGGGCAGCATATGACAGAAGAGGTATCATGTTAATTTATCAACATCACTTCATAAAAATAAAAAGATTCAAAATTTAAAATAAAAAAAACAAAAATCTATGCCATGTAAAACTATTGTAATTATATTTAGGGCTTTCCAATATACTTTAAAAAAGTTTTAACATGAATTTTAACGAAAAACGAGTGATTTACCCTCATTGAACCATGATCTGTGAGAATTAAAGAACACCAGTGAACTAAATCTTGATTAAAATGGTTAGATATGGAGCTAAACATTAGATTTTAAAAAATGTTTATTGGGATTTTTTGGGGGTTCTGACACTTTTGGATAATTGAATATGCCCTGGGTCAAATTGACCCAAGAACATTATTGCTGTTCCAGAGAAACGAACATAACAGGAGGGTTAATGGCTGTAACCACTGGGAAGGGGTAAGTGTTAGACAAGACGATTGGCAGCAAGATGAAAAAAAGTATTTGTTTTACTTTAAGAAAAAAAAAATCATAACTAGTTACACATTTTATTGTTAAAAGAAAAAAAGATGAGATTTTTCACAAGCAAAGATATAAGGGTAATACTTTTTCCACAGGGGAAACAAAAGTCAACACAAATAGAAAGTCACAGGAGCTTTGAATTAAAGTAGTACATATTATGGGTTCCAAGACTTAAATGCTTATGTTGACGAAATCTACTTTGCTGAGGAATCGACTTTGGACTTCTAAGACTTGACTTCAACTTTACTTGGGTCTTTAAGGTCTGGAGTTAGGAATTTATAGTTGTGTGTGTGTGTGTGTGTGTGTGTGTGTGTGTGTGTGTGTGTGTGTGTGTGTGTGTGTGTGTGTGTGTGTGTGTGTGTGTGTGTGTGTGTCGTGTCAATGAGAAATGTGCTGTCAAAGCTGAAACAGACTGTCCATTGTTCCCTGCTGACTACTATCTTCTGTGTTCAGGTGTTTACCGTTTTCTCTGGACGTGGTCTCTTAACCTTTGACCTTTAACTTTGGCTTTGTGTGAGAGCTCATTGTTGTCAATGCATGCCAATTCTTGAATAATCTTTTTGATGGTTAGAAGATTATTTAGACACTTAATAACCTCAGTCAATCACTTAATTATATCCGTCAAACAGCAGTCAGCTTTACTTTCTCTGAGTTTTTCATGTCTTTTACAAAGCCCTCAGCTGTTGAGATGAGAAATCTATTCATATTTTATTTAAGATGCCACAAAGTCAAAGAGTCATGACATGCACAGCATGCACCCAGAAAACTTTCAAAGGAAAACAAAGCTTTATTGTTCACTCTTGTAGAAAACACCCCAAAACTCAAATGTAGTCCAAACACACACTCAGTCCTGCCATCTGAGATCAAAATGTTTACATAATCCAGCAAGTATTTTTTTTATCACAAAAATACAATAAATTATGCAAAATACACACTTTGATAAAAGTGTAATAAGGCAGTGCGGTCGTCCTCTGAGAACTAGTACTTTCTGAATATTACTAAATTGTTAATATGGCTCTTGTGTTTATTTTTATCATCACCAGCCCCCCACTCCTGGCTCATTCTTGTGTGTTGTTTTTTCTTTTTCTTCTTTGTTCTGGCAACCTGCTGTGTACTGACACATGCATCCATTCTTGTTTTCTACCCCAAAACATCACTTAGCACCACAGGATGGTTTCTACCCGGCCATCCTCAGTTCACTGGAAAGTCACTTAGAATATAAGAGCGATGGGATGTAAACAACTGAGACTAAGAAATGCGGTTAGCTTTTGTATAATAATGGAAAGAACACTGTCCCAGTGTAGTGAGTGATTTTGTTTGTGGGTATAAAGGATGACATCTCAATTCTTTGACCAGTCCCACTTTCACTGGAAGAGAGACAGGGGGCATCCAGCACAGGGCATCAGGGCTGTAGTTGAACTCAGCCTCTATATGAGGCATGCTTGTTTTGCAGATTTTTTAAAACATTTTTTAGTCCTTCATCTCCACTAGACTAAGACACAAGATGAACTAATAAGAGCCTAGAGCCTTCTCTGTGCCCCAGCCCTAGACACTCCCTCCCCAATCTTCTTATCATGAAAAACGTAGCATCTCTATTACTGAGTTTATATTTTGAATGAAATTGGTATAGTTTTCGGTGATGTCTTTCAATTTGGTATTTATTTAAGTGAAATGTCCAAACACTTCCTCTGCCACTGATTTTGACCTCTGTTGAGGATGTGGATGCATTTGTTCTTAATATTAAGTTAACAATGTCATATTTGACTCTGTTGTAACATGAGGATAATCAGAATAAAACCTAATTAATTACATCATTGGAAATCAAGCTACTCTTTTGAATAGGAAACCAAGGAAATGTGGCATTTCTGCTTCATATTTGGCAGATTTTTCTACTTATAGAAATATAAAGATATTACTTAATTGAACTTGTTGATCTAATACATTTATTATTAAAGTCGTGTTGTGTTGAGATTTTTTTCAGTGTATACATTTTTTGAAACCTTTTTATTCTTACTTAAGAAGTATTGGCACCAATATCTAGTGTAGAGTCCACCAAACACTGGGGTGAGCGTCAGAGGTGTCAAGTAACGAAGTTACTAAAGTAGAAATTTTGGGTATCTATACTTTTCTGGAGTAATTATTTTTCAGACAACTTTTTACTTCTACTCCTTACATTTTCGCACAATTATCTGTACTTTCTACTCCTTACATTTTAAAAATAGCCTCGTTACTCCTGTTTCACTTTGGCTTGTTTTCATTTCGGCTTGTCATCGTTAAAAAAAACACACTTATGTACATTGACATTCCAATAAAGACAACATGCCTGTGAAGTTTGACTTTTTGCACCATAACAATACTTATAGGCAACTAGTCATCATATCTTCCGCTCCATGAAACACGTTAATACTCAGTAGTACATTATGGTTCTTGAATGTACTGTATTTGCATTGTAGGAAAATACGTTCATTTTCAATGGGTATGAACGCGGCTGAAACAGGTGCAACCCAAATATTTCAACATTAACATATTAATATAACATTAAAGTCATTATGGCCTTTAGAAAAAAATTTTTGGGAGGTGGGGTAGTGCACTATAGGCCCCTGTGGTGCAGCCTAAGCTTTTGTCCTTAATAGGATGTTTTTCCCCCTTACATTACTTTTACTTTTATACTTTAAGTAGTTTTGAAACCAGTACTTTTACACTTTTACTTGAGTAAAAACCTTGAGTTGATACTTCAACTTCTACAGAAGTCTTTTTAAACCCTAGTATCTATACTTCTACTTGAGTAATGAATTTGAATACTTCTAGTGAGCATTCAGCAGAAGCTATTGGGTGGGGTAATGATGGGCACAGTTTTGCTGCTCTGTTTACTGTTTACTTCTCACCTCAGTTGCTTTTCACCGATGGTTTTGTATTGTCAGACCAAGCGGCAACCTCCGGTCTAAAAATATGAGTCCAATGCGGAAGTGTTAAAAGCTGCAGTTCATCGAGGATCAGCTGAGGCTGGCTCCGGAAGTACCGGAAGTCACACAAACATGAATGGGAAAACGACGATCTTTACAGCAGAAATAAACATGTTTACAGCCTGATACAAAAGAGGAGTGTAGTCTGGATAGCTCATTTCTCGATCGGCTGACACTGTGAGGGTGTTGAATTTTTTTCTGATGCTGAAATTTCGAAGGTATTGAGATTATGAGTCTTCCATTGAGAGGCACAGCTGACTGAGGGAACACTGTAGCTGTTGGCTAGGATGCTCAAAGCCCGCCTCTTTACGTCACAATTGCTCGACAGCAGCAATATGGCTGCCGCCGCCACCGCCGATTGGCCTCAAAACAGCTCTTCAGAAACAGATGGATGACGTCACGGATACTATGTCCATATTTTATACAGTCTATATGTCAGACATCTGTATAAATCCAGAACAAGTCAGCATCACAGACGACTCATCCTCCTCCTTCTGCATGCACTTCCCAG
The DNA here is from genome assembly GCF_009762535.1 of Notolabrus celidotus. Taxonomy (NCBI): domain Eukaryota; kingdom Metazoa; phylum Chordata; class Actinopteri; order Labriformes; family Labridae; genus Notolabrus; species Notolabrus celidotus. Next base: position 20,227,474 of record NC_048280.1, read on the forward strand.
TACAGTTCCATGCTGCCCCCCACCTTAACCAAGCTGAGTATTTCCAGTTGTGAGAGTCAATCTGTCAATGATCCCTCACTGGGAGGTGCAATTCTGAAAACATGACAATCCAAATATCAAGAGTACATGTGTGAAAGAGGCTGGTGTACAGAGGAGAGGATGCTCACACAAGAGTCTTAAGAGGAAAGTAAGAGAGTCTGGCAAACATTAACAAACAACAGGAGTTGTTCTGGTTATTCCTGTGGTCTGAGTCAGAACCGTAATGCACACAAAGGCATGTTAAGCAATTGTTAATAGCTTTAATTAAATCTAAACATAGTGTGTGTGCATGTAATATAACCACAGTAACTCTTTAGTGGTCCAGTTTGTCAAATTGTAGCACAAAAGTGCTTTCATTCACGTGTCAGAGAGTTTTCAATATCATGACAATTAAAACAAAAGCAAACTTCCAAACTACGGCAGATGTGTCAGCAATAATAAAGTGAGAATCAACCCGCTGAGTGTGTACCAGGTGTGTGAGTGTGTCCCTCCTGCTGTGTGAGCAGGGAGAACTGGTGATATATGACTGAAACTGTGAGTCTTTCGTCTGAGGAGAGGTTGTACACACACACACACACACATACACACATACACACACAGACGCGCACACACAGACATGCACACATAGACAGGCTGAGTCACTAGTCTGTTTCTGTGGAGTGCTGATAACAGCGTTTGCTCTGGGGCCTCAGGAGCAGTGAGCAAGTGTTTGTGTATGTGTATGTGTGTGTATTTTTTAGTGTTTCCCTTCATATGTGCAGAAATAGTAGTGGTGCAGATTGTGCAGAAGATGAAGTGAATGAGTCAAAACAAAAGAAAAAAGAAGGCCTTTTTTGTTTAGCTTTTGTGCATGTCGGCTCGCAGGAGTACGCTCACATTCATGAGTCTGATCATATTGTGTGTGTGTGTGTGTGTGTGTGTGTGTGTGTGTGTGTGTGTGTGTGTGTGTGTGTGTGTGTCTGTGCTTTTGAGCTTTTCCATTAAATGAGCAGTAAAATCATGAAAAGGGCATTTTTCTCTTTGAATTAGATGCTTTGTGATGAGACAAAGACACAGGTGAAGGTACTTCATGAAGAAAGAGAAGAGGAATGCAGAGAGATGGAGATAAATAGGGAAAAAAACTGGGGGAAAGATTATTCAGATGTAGCAAATGATGAAAAGAAAAAATATGACACCAAAGAAATAAAAAGTGAAGTCTTTTAAAAGGGTATGAATTCCACCGCCCAGCACAAACCCTAGTATGACTCTCTTTCTAAATGAATTTCAACTCCATATACCGAGCGGCTGAAGCTGTGTTCAGACTAAAACAAAAATCTGCAACTTGCAAATGTTACAATTACAATCATTACAATCATTCGTTTTTGTTTGCACAAATTTTTACACACAAAGGGTAGAATTTAAGAAGAATGGATTGCGGCCAAGAATTGCTCGTCACTTGCCACTGGTATCTGCTCTGTTTCAAGTAATATTCAAATAAATAACACTTATAAAGTTGTACAGCTCCAAGCAGTTTGCTCTTGTTTTGCGTGACTATGGAGATGAACCATCAGCATTGCCTGTCTCTGCTGCACATTGCTGTGCTCTCATCCCAACGTAGCTCAGCTCTGTTCATATACAGATGATAAACTGAATGAGGAGGGAATATTTTTTATCGTATTATTGTGATTTTGATTCATTACAGATATGATTGAAATTTATCACAAAGCTTTCTCCCTGAGTTGGGTTAAGAAGAAAAGCTTGATTAAATGATAAACATGTAGTGTGTGAGCTCCAGAACACCTCCACATGTGGAAAAGTGTGGCTGTATGCTCAGGTTGAGCTGCAGACATCCACTTCCTGACTGTTTAATTATTATAACAATATTAGCTATGCCAAATTAAAATCAACGAACTTTAAATATAATGTTACCCCATATGTGTATTACTTTCATTCAGAGGTGGAATTGTCATCATGATCACTGGAAAGTTAGAGTGTGACATCCTTTATAAATACTGTGGCTCGACACCAACTCTCAGCAGACAGCAGGAATCTCATTCTCATTGTGCATGGCTGTAAGACACAAATTCCACTCCTGAAAAAGTAAATAGCCAATCATGGTTTAGGATTTTTGGGGTGGCCATTCACATTTAAAGGGGGATCATGGCCACCCCTGACCAACCCTGGACCTGCCCCTGCACACATAAGCACCGGTGCACAGAGACACTGTTTGTCCTTAAGTGCAGTCTGTGTGGTATTTAACCCTCTATGCAAGCTTTGTGAACTAGACAGTATCTCTTTGTCTCCTTTGTGCAGGTTTAGTGAGAGCAAAAGTTATACAATCATTTTATTAATCAGGCCTACATTATTTAATTTTCCTACTTTCTTCAAGAATGTGTTTGCAAGAAGTCTGTTGTACACTGCACATAAACTACCAGCTCTCATCTGTCTCTGTTGTGGGAGAGATACACGTTGGCTGCAATCTGTCTTTTAAAGCTGAATAAACCCTAACCTTAACAGCTTTCACTCTGATTATTGTAGTATGCAAAATATAAATAATGATGCATACTGGTAAGGTTGTATTCACAGTTTGTCAGGTCTACAAAGTGAGACAAGCAAGTATTATTTCATGAAGAGAGTTTGGATCAATCAATTTCGAAGCAACCTTAGGATGTCAGGAAAATCTCTTGTGTTTCTTTTGCATGTTTTTAAAGGGGTCACGTACATTTCCCGGTCAAAACTGAAATATTCACATTTCCTTCATTGCACCAAATATTTTCTCCACTTTTAGTCAAAATACAGCTCTACATTATTTGAATACAGAGTGTTTCACACTCGTGTTTTCCTCTAAGCAGGTCTGACCACCTGTTAAGTCCACCTGATTTGGTTTTATCCTGACATGCTGTCCTTGAACTCATGTTTTTATGATGCATATCCATCTGGAAAAATAGCCTCAAAAACAGGTTCAAAACATGTGATGTGGAAAGAGCTGTCATGATGTGCAAATAAATCAACAAAAAGGAGGTTTAGTGGAAACAACAAATACGACTTTTGAGTCCAACTACACTGCCATTCAACCCATGTCTCAAAGCAGACTTGTGTCATTAAATGCCAGTAAGCTTGACTTTTCGGTGTGGAAACTGTTTGCTAAGTTCAGACATAAGGCAGAAACTGAGAGAAACCGAAAAAAACAGAGCACTGAGAAGGACACAGGACCACTGGACCAAGAGGAGAAAAAGTGAAGAAATTGAGAAACTGACAGGCAGGGATAAGGAGCACAGAAGAGGAGATGAGTGGAGTCCCCAAGGAAAGTCTCATTTTACCACTCGAGACACGCTAGCATCATCCTCTCCAAAGTACTCAGGTCCAAACCCGTGGTCTCTCCTCCATCTCTCTCCCTCTCTAGCAGTGGAGGTGAGTCCCAGAAGAAATGTAGGAGGAGTACCTCTCATCGCATCGAGTACTCGCCTCTATGACTGGTTCATGTTTCCTGTGTGGGCGCTGCTGACGTAGGTGTTCATTCCTAAGATGGCTGTATGCTGAAAAATACCTCAGAGCATTTCATAAAAATGAAAGCTTCATAGTGCCTAATTATTGAAGAGTGACCTCACAAGGAGAGACCACTAATTAGGTTTTCTCTGTGCTGCTGTATTTAAATGGTTGGTTGGAAAATGTACTGTAAGTGAATATAAAACTTAGATTACCAATGCAGATTATAGAAGCTGACGATGTGAACAACCTTTAAACTAGAGTACACGGCAGAACAGGTGCAGAGAAATAAGAAAAAGGTTGATTCGGAAGCAGACTTATGTCACATCAAGAAGAAAAAAAAAACAGTACTTCACCAAAGAACAACAGCAGAGTTTTTGCAGTATTCTTTTCACTTTACCATAATGGAATCCATTGTTTGTCTCTACATGTAGCTTTACCATTCCATCATCTTTACTGGAGGCAAAGATGCCCAACTCTAACCTCCAAAGCTATAAAGTGCAACAATACATCTTGTGTTGTGTTATAGCGCACTGTTACCTGAGGAGCCATACATGCAGTAGAACATAAAATCATATGTAATGTTTTTTAACTTCTCACTTTTTGTCTCAACCTCTGTCTTCTCTGAGCAGAGATAGGTCGTCACATTGCCTGAAAAAAATTGTCAGTTGCATCAGAGCTTCAGTGCTCCAAGGCAATACAGCCCGGGGGGGTTACTGTCAATGTGTTGCAGTAATTACAAAGCAAGTTCTTGGTGTCCATAGAAGTCGACAATTTTCTTTCTCTGATGATGATGTATGTCAACCTGCAGAGTGGCTTAAAAAAGTTGTGTTAGCGATTAAGCTTATTTGGATTGGTTTGACATAAAATATTGAAGTTTGATGGAAAACTGGGGATGTTTTAAAACGATTATTGGAGTCTGTACTTTTGGTTCTGCAGTATAAGTAGTAAAAAAAAATGTCATTTACCAACAACATTTTTATTTCAATTTGAGTCACTGCCTCAGTTCTAACCATTGCCTTTCCCTTTACTTTACAACCTGCAGTCATTTGACATACTAAGACCATAATTACACCCACTTAGCTTTCGCAAAGCTAAGTGTGTGATGAGGCAAAAGTTTAATATTTTTCACCGATTCCTTAAGGGTGTAGGTAGCCATGTAATACGCAGATCACAGGAGGACAGGGGGGTCCGGACTACTTTGACCCAGGAAAATCTGAGATTTCTTGCAATTTTCTTGACAGTCTCTTTGATGGCAACCTCTCAGGGATAGCTCTTGAGAAAATATTCTGTTTGTTGTCCCCTCCCAAAAGAGAAGAAAGATATCTGTCCTTGAGCCCAGTTTATGTTCAAGCTTAAGAGGAGAGATGCTTTTCTAACTGTGATTTGCCTTTTTTTTTTACCGACTTATGCCAAGGTTGCTTTAATTCCTGTTTTGATAGCAAATGTGTGCTTTATTTTGATAGGATCCAAAAGGGTACTTCAGCTACGTTGTAAGGTTACTGGAGTAAATTAAAACAGCTAGTATAATAATGAACATTAAAAATTGTTTGATACTGCACCCCTGAAGAGTCATAAGCTCTTGGGTTGTCATAACATATGTTAAGTCACTCTTTCTTGGTTACAGGAGACACTACTCATGGCACATTCATGAGGAAGAGAGAGAGAGAGAGAGAAGAGCGAGAGAGCGAGAGAGAGCGAGAGAGAGAGAGAGAGAGGAGAGAGAAGAGAGAGAGAAGAGAGAGAGAGAGAGGAGAGACAGAGTGAGAACAGAGAGGGTGACAGAGTGAGAGGGAGAGAGGGAGAGAGGGAGAGAGAGAGAGAGAGAGAGAGAGAGAATGATCATGCACTGGTTTATTGACAACCTTATATGGATGAAGAGGTAAAAATGCTAAAAGAGCAGCAACTGTACTACGGTGGGCCACCCATCGTCTATGACGCTGGATACGTCCTCTACTGTGAACCACTGCTGCCATGTCTACAAGCAGAACAGAAGATATATAGTTAAGGTTTATATTTACAGATTTTTTTTAATGTAACTTTTGAGATGATATATATACAGTATTATTTGACTAGTTTAACATGGGACTCAAACTCTTGTTTCCTGGGTAAAAGTCCTTGTTTTACCCTTTCATCAACCCCCAATGATGCATTTGCTCCTGATTAATTTACTTTACAGTAGAAGCCTTATTATAGATATTAGTTGGGGTCAAGTGAAGCCTTTGCTTGATAAACTAACAAGCAGTTGTTTGTTGGGATATTCTGTTTCTAAGGACCTTTTTAATGTGATTAATTTTTATTTACTTTTGGTTCTTTGTTTGCTTGTTTGGTAATCCATCTTGAAATAACCCCCATGATGGCTGGCTTTTTCAGGGAACCTTTACAACAGCTCACTGACAAAGGACTTAATTAAATTCACCTTCATCAGTCTCCTTTTGTCTTCCCCTTTTCTCCAGTCCACTAAATTTAACCTTCCTCTACCTGATTCTCCTTCATTTTTCTTCTCTCCCCTGCTCCTCTGCAGGCACATTTAAAAAAGTATTTGCTTTGTAATAAATATATTAATCAGAAAAGAAAAGACACTACAGCTGTGGCTTCAAGCACTGCATGATTTATGAACTGCAAACTTCACAGCCACCGTCATGGTTCAGGATCTCATTATGTGCTATCTTTTTCAGCCTTTTACACACTTTTACTGAGAGGGTCTATAGAAAGTGTGCAGATGGCTAATTAACTGGGTTTGCCAGTTGTTGTAGGCACAGGGTCGTTATAACACAGATGCAGCTCTTTAAATGAAGAGTGTCTGTGTGACTTACACTGAACATTTTGTTCAATTTATCAAATACTTTCACATCACATGAACGGAAAAACAGCAGAGTAAATATGGCACATTTATGTTTGGACATGTGACAACACAGTCACTGAAGAAACACAGTAAAGGTGATATTTTTTTTTCATACAATGTGAATAATGCATAACTAACGATTTTTTTCTATAAACTGAGACATGGTAGACATCAAAGGCTCTGTGGCTCCCAAGATGCCTTTTTTTTAAATGTAAAATATGTATTTTCTGTAAGATATAATGAATAAGCATAACAAATAGAGTAAGCTTATTTCCCTTTAGAGATTAGAGCCTCTGTATAATAGTACAAATTAACAGAATGAAGCTCCTCCTACATGTGATTCACTGCAACAGGCTTATTTAACTGCTTGTGTCACAGATATTTCAATGTCATTTTAATCCCTTTAATGCAATGAACCATCTTTTAGCATAAACACTGATCATTAATGACGTATTATTCCCTCTTTCTCTTTCCCTCTTCCCACATTGAAGCAAAACTGGATATTCAGCATTCAAGATTCTTAAGATTGAAGGTCTAGCTCTCGATATATTTAATGCACATTTCTATCCCAAAGATGCACCTCATCGCTCTGATTCACATGTCAGTAAACATGTTATGCTTCATAGTATTTGAATTATTTGTTATGGTGTATTCCCAAGGAAAGCACATTAGTAAACTAGCTTCCTGAGGAACAGCCCATGAGGTGATCCTCACTTCCTCTTAATTTGGCGTGAATCAGCAGAGGGGCTCCCAAGCCTTCATGATTCCTGAATTCCAAAGCAGCCTTGCTTTCCCGCCTTGTTAAAAGGCTTCTCCGATGCACTGCGTTTCTCTGATAACCAACACTCTCCTCTTCCTTCCGGCAGATTGAAAAAGTGAGAGAAAGAGAGAGAGAGATAGAAGCAGGCAAACATCCAAATGCGTTCCTCCGTCAAAGGTAATGAAAGAAGCCCCGTATTCTTTGATCACATGGCAAGGGCATCAAGCCTGCGATAGATTTCTGAAATATCTCAGATGCTCAAGCCTTATCTGTTTGCACACACACGCATCCAAACTCAAACATGCGCACATTCTTTCCGGGATGTCATGGGCACACAAATGCGCATGTAAATAAATCCAGCACATAAACACAGGCATGGAGTTACACAGATACTTTCTGTGCCTTCAAAAGTAGAAACAACATCTCAGACTGCGGAGATAAGAAGGCGAGGCAAGGTTGATTTCTATCACATTTCCAATGATGTTGACGCCAACAAAAAGGTGCCTTTCTTGCCTTTTCCTTTTATCCCCTGCGCCACTTTCATCCTTTCCCCATTATCTTTCAGGTTACCGTTGGAATATTTCATCTCCATACTCTGGTGCCCTATTTCTTTTAATTTATAAGAAGAAACTCTTGAAAAAGTGTGACACCCTCTGACAGTTCGGGTACATAACACAAAACCAAATGCAGAGAAATAACATGGAGTTGCATTTCAATATATTTGTATGAACTCAGCATAGGCTTTTGGTTTGTCTATGTGGTTTCTGTCAAAAAGCTGCATTAACTATCAGCAAGGCTTGTCCTGTCCTCTTCACTGTTGGCTCTTTTTGGATCGATCTGTTTTCCTTTCTCTAAATCCCTTTTCTAACAGCAGGGTGCCTTTCAAACACACAGAGCAACAGCAGTGGTTATGGGGTTGGAGTTGCGTGTGGGGTGGTGGATGGACTCAACAAGAGTGTGCAGAGAAGGAAATCTGCAAGGAAAGATGGAAGCCAGTAAAAACAGGGAGCATGAGCCTGTTTTCAGGGTCACTTGTATGACAAAAATAGTCAGTCTCTGAATGTGCAACAAACATGATGCTTGGATAAGAGGATATTGTGTGTGTGTGCCATGTAGTCAGGGTTCTTGCAGAATACAGTGCTCTAGGCCTGACAGCTGTTACATGTTCTATTCTCTTATGTTGATGCTGCTGCAGTATGACTTCACTTAGATATTCATTGTAAATACTACATTACTGTGACTTTAAAACATTTTGTGGATATCTTCTTTTCACCTTCTCAATACCCAAGCTCAGTCAGTTAGCTTAGGCTAGTATAGAGACTGATAACAGGGGAAATACTTGCCTATACTTATCAGGTTACAGAGTGCTCCTACCATCATCCCTAAAGTCTACAGATTTTGACATAATTACTCCATGTTCTACATATTAAACAAAGACAACACAACCATTATTTTTTCAGCTTCAGTGGTGGTTGAAGAATTTTGTCATCCTCCAATATCAGAACCATTTGCTTTTGTTTTTATGAATTTATCACCTCTGGGACAACCGAAAACTTTCTGGGCTTTCATAGTTGCCAGCAGTTAGCACACAGACCTTCTGGCCAAGACTTCTTGTTTATACCGTTCCTTTGTTCACAGTCCTACTAGATAGTTTGAGAAGAACGAACGGGGTTCAGTTGAGAGACAATAGCTTAGAGATGATTTTTGTGGCACTGACATTTGTTAAAGACATGTGTTCAAGTGAAATATTATCAGAAAACTGCTTCTTTAGAATAGGGATTGCATTCAGGTTGATTTTGTTGCACAGGCTTTTGCATTTCCACGCTTACTGTTACCTGTTTACAGCAAATATCGGCTGAAGGCAAGTAACCAATACAACTTTGACTAAAAAGCATCTAGAATACTTTCCAATATCCGTATCGTATCACATGCTACAGAATCTGCATTCAAATGCACTCAAATGCAGATCTACAATCAGTTTTTCTGCTAGCTAATAGATGTACATCTCTATTAGCTAGCATAAAAATTCAGAGAAATGGCAAGCCGTCTTTCAGTTTCACCAGTTTCATCATATGCAAGATTATACAGAAACTTTGGGCAACCATACTATCTTGCCAATTTTGCAAAGTCTGCCACAATGCATTTTGGATTTGATTCTATTCAGGGGTCTACCATCAATTTCAGAAACTACTACGTACTTATTTAAACACACTCAGTTACATTTCACCTAAGAAAAAAAAAGGAGCAGTTTTGATGATTCAAAGTTTTATTGCTGGAACATTTCTAACATTAACAAGAAAAACATATTTTTGACAAAAGAAAACAAAGCCAGTGTTTCACTGATAAGCGCCACATATTTCATGTTTTAATGCAATGTTTTCTTCTTCTTCTTATTTAACAATAAGGCCCTTGATTGCCTTAAATTATGAATACAACCTTGAATTATCTGTAATGAAAATGACTCATTCTGTGTTAGTCAACTCTCAACTTAAAAATCCTTCGACTAGAATGTACAGCCTCAGTATGCATATTTCACTGAAGGACTGTCTCGATGGGATCGAGTATTTGGCTCCAAAGTATGGTGTGTTTTTGACACCACTGTAAGTGCCTTTATATGAAAATGACATGGCAGATTGTTACTGAATACTCATTGCTCGTTTGTAGGTTGTAGTTCAGCTGTTGTTGAAAAAACAATGGTCAGAGTTGTTGAACTGGCAGCACCATCTACGGTAATACAACAGTGGCATGGGAGTCATGGCACAGGAAATTGTGGACAGATAAGTTGTAGGAATTTAAAAGTAAAAGCACACTGTATCTTGAAGATGACAATGTAGATCATCATCGCAGTCATTAGATGTTTAGACTTTCTTGATTTGATTGGATCATTGTTCAACCAGTCAGTGGATCGATCCAGATCAATTAACTGTTACATCCTACTAAGCTACTGCACCCATATACAGGTGTGTAGCTTTTTACTGAGAAGAAACCATATTAATCTTAAAATCTACATTTCAGTGAGAAGTTTGTTTCTATCGTGTCTAGAAGAAGTAGCCTAAAAAGAGCACTCAATATAGGACTATTCCTTTAGGATTTAATTGTCATTGCTAAGGTTATCCGAAGCTAGTTTATTACCCTCTTGGAACAACAAACTTTCTTAAAAATTGAGCTAAAGACAGACTATCGCTTAGAGGTAACAACTGAAAGGTCACAATCTGTCATTGGCCTCATAGCTCACCTCGGTGAAGTCAAAGAACCCTCCTTGCTTCTCCTCAGACATAGAGGCAAGCAAGAAAGATGTTTAAAAAATAACCCATTAACTCAACAGCACATTAGCCACATCACACTGTCTGGAGGAGGGGGATAGAAGAGACAATGGAAGGATAGAGGGGAGTATTTACGGGGAAGAAGCCGAAAGGCAATACTGTAAATCTGAGGGAAAAAAGAAATGTTAAGTGAAGAGGGGCAGGGGAGTTACAGAGAGAGATGGCTGAGAAAGAGAGAGAGGATAGAGAGAGATGGATGAAAGAGTGTTTGGAGAAATTGGAGGGGAGGAAAGGTTCCCTCCAATTCAAGGAAAGTGGATTGGTTGAGTCATTTTATTAATGTTCAAAAATTGTGATTCTTGGTTGGCAGATGGTGTGGAAGGCAAGTGTTTAAAGAGAGCTTAGTCTCTGGGAGACATTCATGTCCCGTCCACGAGGCTGCTTCAAACCACATAAGATGAGATCCTGGCTCGAGATGCAGGACGCCATGAGTAAAACAGACGTATTTTGGGAAACACTGAGAGCCTAGTGTTGAATAGTTCCCTTTAAATGGCCATGAAATCAGGTTGACTGAGGAAGGAGGGAGTTGTGTAGGAGTTGGCAAAGGGGAAATAGGGATGGAGATGTGTAGGCGGAAGTGAGGACAGATCGGAGGAGGAGGAGAGCATGGTGGGGGAGTGTGGTGAGCTGGAAGTGGGAAGACAGAGAAAATAAAGGAGTAAAAACAGTGGAGAAAGAGTGAGGAGGATATTAAGAGAGGAGCATGGAGGTGGAGGAGAGAAAACCTGTCTATGTGACTGTGAGGGAGAGAGAGAGGAGAATACAGAGCTGTAGCCTTGCTCCAGGCACCACATTTCTGTCAGCAATGGCATCTTTATCTGCTAAATGCACTTTTGATGCCTCGCCACATATGTTGCAGTAAATTACTTTTAGGACCCGTATCAGACGATGAGGAGAAAGTTACAGTGATGGGGGTTGGAGTGCTATGGTTTTGCCCTGAGTCATTTTTAATGGAGGACAGAAAGAGGAAGATTTCTGGCACCAGTTTGCCAAGGGTGTGTTACTCAATCCGGCTCATCCTTTTTCCTTCTTTCTTCCCCTACCTTCTCCCCATTTACACCTGTTTCCTCTTTTATCTTTATTTCATTCACTGTGCGGTGTTTCCTACATCTTGCATACTCTTCCTCCCATTCTTGTCCATGCTTTGAGACTTTTAGTTCATCTCAGCTGTGGCTGTTATTGCTGGCAAAAGAGAAAAAGACCTCAAGACAATTTAAGAGTGTGAGTGCAGAAGAGAAGTATTGAGTGGGTGGTTTGATTTTACAGTATTTCCTTCTTTTTGAAGGGAAACAGCTGGTTGAATTATCAGTGTTGTGCAATACAAACTACAATCACATATGTATCTTTGCACATGGGATTTATTTGTCCTTTCTCATGTTACAAACCAAAGCACTGAAGACAAGTCCTTAACTGAGCTTTTCAGTACAGTGAGATACTATATTCTAGATAAACATAGAGAGAGAGCATCATCACATTCATCCGTCTCAAAGTAGCATGTTCACTTAACCAGTAGCAAAAGTTCCTGTTACGAAATACGCTGCTCCTCATTCAGAATTCACACCACTATTACACTCTATAATACAAGCTCTCACAATAGGCAAAGGCCAGTTTGCAATAAAACAAGCAGCCCGTGAAATCTCACACCTGGCATGTTATTTCAGGTAAGTCATTCCCTTAGACACAAAAGTATTAATGTGTTTTTAGACTTTGTGGAAAAGGCTAATGGAACATTTCAGCCCCTCTAGCAAGCGTGCGGTTGTTAGTATGGCAGTGTTGGCGGGAAGCACTGTAATTGCATCAAGCAGCTTGTCTCCGTCTGCATCCTGAACGTTGCAATCTGCGGACACAGCAACCACACGGAGCTCCAGAGCTTCTTCAAAATGCAGCAGTAAAATAAAAACGAGGAATCAACACTAGAGATAAGTGGGGCTGCATTAAATGCTCCACTGCTTTTATAGTGGATGTTAGGCCAATCTGGAACATTTTCTGTATTTATAGAAGCAAAGTCATTACACTATTGAAGTGCTGTGGGAATGCAATTTAACAGCAAGCTGAAGCTCATCTAACAAATGACGTGAAGTCTTGACTCATCCAGGTCTTTTCTTTAATAAGATTTCAAACAGTGGTGTGTAAAACTGCAAGGAAACACAATGATGTTCTGGAGGTACAAATAAGTGCACAAAGATAACGGCAATATTCTACCGTACAGTAACTTTAACGATGCAGTTGTCTGGAGTAATACTTAATTCTGATTGGCTGAAGGTTGACAATTAACTTCTGAGATATGGAGACCTCTGAGGTAATTCTAGTCTAAATTACTTCTCTGGCTATGTATCTGTATATTAATGAGTATTCATAGCAGCAGGAACAATGCCTGACTTCAAATTTCTTTTAACCCATTAGTAAACTAACACGACTTTGATGACTAGCTGCTGAAGAGACTGGACCCTCTAATCTTATTGACACTTGGGATCTCATGAGGCATCATTTTAAATTACATTTACTTTTCAGTTCACTACTGTTAGTGTCTAGTGAGCGAGACAGTGAGTGAATAGCTGCAAACGGTGAAACTGACATGATATTTGTGAAAATCTAGATGTGCATTTTGGGACAATGACATGGCTGGTTGCTTGCTTGCTTAGTAGTTGTGTAACATACTCTCAAATTATATTTACCTTATGTGAGCTGTACTAATTGTAATCATAGACTGTATAAAATATGGACGTAGTATCCATGACGTCACCCATCTGTTTCTGAAGAGCTGTTTTGAACTGCAGTTTTTAACACTTCCGCATTGGACTCATATTTTTAGACCAGAGGTTGCCGCTTGATTGTAATGGACTCTAAATCTTGCCAGCCTTTTTTTAGGTAAAAGCTGAGAGAAAGCACTTCATTAAATCTACTACAAACTAGAAATATATCATGTTGCACAGTTGTAGCTAAGACCCGTTCCATCTCCTGGAGTATAGCGAACAACTCTCCGACTGTGAAATGAGTCTCTATGATGGGCAGTTACAGCAAATTAAAAACGTTATATTTTAAATGCAACACTCATGAAAACATAGCTTGTCATATTGTCTTAGTTTTAGGAAGAAACCATGATATGGATGGGGTAATGCCTAAGCAGCAACCTGTTGAAGAATGAAGCCAATGCAGAACCTGCAGAACCTGCAGTACCTGGAGTGTTCACTTGAGGCTGGTGGCAAAAGTCAAGAAATCAACATAAGGTCCTGTGTTAAAATGCCCAACTTTAACAATCATTTATGCTGATGATGATAATTGCAGAGTGACTTTTTTGGGTGGATAGAAGTCCCCTCTCTTTCTTTTCAGACATGGATTCATATATGTCAGTCATACAAATGGATAGATTTAGGTTTTTGAGGTCTGACTCCATAAGGACGTTTTAGCTATCTGGGACCCATTTCAGCAAATCTCACATGTTTTCGTTTTACCCTAAGAGGTATCCATGATCAGGTTTATCCGGACTCAGACAAATCAGCAAAGGTTCTAGCCTTCATGGCATCCATAACTGATTATGTACAACTCATAGGGCATTTTTTACACAGTTCAATAAATAAATGCTCAATTCCTTAAATGATTGAAAAAGAGGGAGATTTTTATTAATTCTCACAGTAACAAAAATCCTGTTAAAGCCATAATTTCAAGTGTTAGTACCAAAAAACATTGCTTTTCAGCTTCCACTTTATCTTCCTTAGAAGACAGGTACAGTAATGAAGACAGATGACATAAATAAAGCTTGTTCAATAATATATCATCACAGACATATCATTAAAATTAAAGAAAGAAAAGGATAGGTGCAATTGAACCTCAGAATTAACAACATGAGGATGGACAATGAGAAAACTCCTTTAGCCTGACAGCGGTCTGGATTTAATCCCTTACTTTTCTAGACCGGGGAAAAAGAACTTCTTTGGTAGTCCTTATGTAACTGTTGCACAATCCTGTCATTACTTGTGTTCTGCAGAACTGCCCATCAGAAGTACTGAAAGCGTCTGTGATCAGAGCCATAGGCCTCTCATTCCCATGCTTGTATTCTACACAGAACATCTCTTCAGTGGGTGTCACGTTGATTTGTATTTCACTTGAAACGGAGAAGGGTGTGGAGGAAATCTTCACAGATTCAAAAATACCAGAACTGCCTTGTGAGATTCTGTAACACTTTCAATTTCTCTTGAAAGTCTCACAGTGAGTGGGACACTGACTTTTTGTGTGAGTAAGATGGCAGGTGTAAGTGTGAAGATTTCAAGTCTAAGACTGACTTTAGCCAAGTTTTTGAGTAATGCAGATGAAGTTCGGATTTGAATTTTTTCCTTTAATCTTTTTTTTTTCCAAGAATGTTTGAAATTTAATGTGAAAGGGTTGCAGTGCAATAGTAAACAAATCTTCTGTCGCTTACGTTGTCTCAATAAATCAATGATCAGGTTTTCATCCTGGAGCAAAGTCCAATATTTGCCTCAAAAAAAAACCCAGGCCAACTAAAGAAGTAAAAAAGTAAAAGGATAGTTTAGCCAGTCTGGTCTCCACATGGACAGATTGTTATGATTTATGCAGACAACATCATTCAGTTAAAAATCCCTACATGGTGTGTGTCTCTCTGCTCTGGTCTCCTCTTGCTCACGGCATGCTTTAACACCGCTCAGGTCAGAGCTAGCCCATTATAAAAAGGTTGCTGTGCAGACCACACACTGTCAGGTCGGCCAGCGAAGGCAGGGCTGCCTTCAACTGAGGCTACAGCCACAGAGTGCGGGCGAGAGAAAGAAACATCAGACTGGTACTTTGTTTCAACCGTTATATAAAGCTTGATTTGAACTGGTCAGTTTGAAGAATAACAGTCAGGGCCAATCTATTTTCAGCTCTTTTGGCTCGTCATCTTTAAAAAAAAATTCATCCAATTAATCTGAATATTTTTTCCCTCACGGTTTGAATCAATCAGTTTGAAGTCTGTGACTGTCTCTTTATGTCGGACACTAGAGGAAAATGCCTAATGAAAAAACGAATGTCTACTTGATCACAATAAGGTCACTGTACAGAGTAATTGGAAGTACTTAAAGGTTTAAACATCACTCATTCAACCAATTTAGGTTAGGTAGAGAGTTGCCAACACACACTGCTAATAAAGCATGGTCAGAGATATTAGCTACAAGAAATGTAACATAATTTATTGGGGATAAATTCTAGTTGACTTCCCAGCAAAAATGAAACACAATTACAGTATTAATAAATGGATTTACCAGTGATGTGGTCAAGAAGCTGCCCCCCCCCCCCCCCCCCCCCATAAGAACTGCAGTTCCTGCAGTTTTTTCACTTCTGTTTTGGTTTCAGTTTCCAACACTGCATTGAACAGGCTAGACCCATCCTTACTAATGACCCTTTTCCACCGGCCCGTCTTAGCCCTACTCTACTCGACTTCACTCGACTCTACTCGGTTTGTGTTGCGTTTCCACGGGCGCGGTACCTCCCGTCAGATATCAGTTTTTCCTACCTGCTCTGCTCTGGTTCAAAGCGAGCTGAGTCGATACTAAAAGGTGACGTCGACAGACTGCCGGCCACTGATTGGTCAGAGAATGTCGTCACGGAAGAGTCATGAGCGCAACGCCCAACACAAGAATGAAACCCGCCATTTTTAAAAAATGACATCAGTGCTGTACAATGTCTGCACGCAAAGTTTCTCCGTGGTCCGTTGACAAAAGCCACAGACCGAGCAGCAAGTACACCATTACCTCCATGTCCTCCATTGTTTGTGATTGTTGTGTTTGTGTCACGTTCAAAAGGACGTGAACGCAGTTTCACGCAGCTGTGTTATGATGACCCCGTCCACCGTGAGTCAGTACTCGGGCTGGTGGAAAAGGTACGCAAACCGAGTAAAGACGAGTTGAGTCGAGTAGGACTGGAACTGTGTAGTGGAAAAGGGCCGTTAAAGGCTACCTATCAAAGCTCTGAGGACACAGAATCCAGGAGAAGCACACACACCACACAAAGATACCAGGGGACATGCAGGAAAATGTAATCTCCTAAATTATAAAACCAAGTAACCGAGTAAGTAATCAGATGAATCCTAATTCTATGAATATATTAACAATGTAAAATATAATCTAATTGAAATATTTTATTTACTTGTCTCCTTTTTTAATTTAAAAACGTTCAATCTGACTCCAACAAGTACATACAACTATACTTTTATCATTGCAAACTTTATGGTCACTCTTCACTGTCCAATTCATGGCAATTCAAAAGTTTTAATACTTGCATAATTTCCAGTTGAAAATTGTATTCTGCTGTGTATATACATTATGTAATGAATATTTTGAATTATAAATAAATCACCATAACTCATCATCTCAATGGTGCATTTAAATCCACCTCCCATGTTTCTGCATAATGTTTTAATGATATGTAGATTTTTTGTTTCCAGCTTCTTTCTTTCTTATAGTCTTATATAAAACAACATGTCTGTCTTAGAGTAGCTTAACCTTTTGATCTGGGATTCATATGCATGAAAGTTATGGATCTGGATAACCTAGGTGATGTAAATGATTTAACTTCTTGACATTTCATTACAAAACCCAGCACAGTACTCTTCTTACTCAGAACTTTTACATTAAGTCCTGTTTATGAAAGCAATGTACCAGATAAGAAACAACCGCAGTCCTGTGCCCCCTCCTCCACCAGCTCTTTGATTATGTTACAATTTTATCCTACTCTCTCTGTCACCCCCTGTCGCGTTTTGTCTCCAAATTCAAATCCCACAGCTAATCTATGAAGCGTGTTCAACTATCAAGGGGAAAAGTGCTCACACAGGCATCAAAGGAGCAGAATCTTGTCATGTTTTCTTCCTTTTCTTCTTTTGTTTCTCCCTTAAAGTTATGCAGTACATTTTATTTTGTCTTCTTTATTTCTTTCTTTGCAGGACCTTCAAGTTTTTACATATTTGGAAGCTTAATCAAAACATGCACCTTTGCCGTTTCACTGTCTCAGCAGCAGAGTGGATCACTCCTCTGGTATTTTTTAAATTTTCTTTCTGATTAATTGTCTTTCTTTGTGCACCCAGTACAACACATCACAGCATAAACACCTTATTTTTAAAGGTTAAACATTACATTTTACATTTTTCATTTTACATTTTACTTTAAACCCTTTTGATAAGAGCTTGAATAGATCCCCCAAGGTTGACGCTCCATCAACAACTTGCTTTTAACCAGGGGCATTGCAAAATCTCCATGAGACAGCCTTAGAAATGAGTGTTTTTAATTGAATTAGTACAAAAGCTTGAAGATCTTAAAGATGCTCTCTGAAAATACCACATATCAACTAGAGACAAAATAAGCTTATGATTTAATATCTGTAAAATATGAGAAGTTTAAACCTGTAACCATGATATTACAGTGTTGTCAGTGAAGATATGTAGCTGTTTCTTGAAATGCAGTGTGTTTGCGCTCTTTTTCTCATAGTAGTTATCATTTACGTCCTCGTATTCAGTGTCATTTCAGGTATTAAGGCAGGAATCAAAAAGCACCCTTAACTTCACACACTTATTCTCAAGTTTCTTTGTCTAACATTTTATCAAAATTCTACATTTGTGTTCGATTAGTGTCCAACACTTAACATGAAATCTGGATTATCAGTCGCACAGGTGTAAAAGGTGCAGTCTGTTTTGGGGGAAAAGGTTTGAACTGTTTTCCTGCGTGACAATTTCCATTGTGTTCAGAAAAGTCCACAACTAGCACTTTCTGTACAGCTGAGTAGCTCCTTCTAGTATCATCTGTTTTCACCAGGATCAAGTTGGCAATCCCTCTAGCTACAGTAGTTGAACTCAGCCTGTGGTAACTTTGATATCTATGAGGTACAGACCCACTGCCCATGACCAATTCGCCTAGAGTTGTGTCACCCACCTCCACCTCCGCTGGTCTTTATATTCAAACCTGCACTCAACAAGGTTTATTTACGTATTTCTATACCAGCGTTTTCTTATAATGCACAATCAGAGGTGGGTAGAGTAAACCGAAACAGTACTCAAATAAAAGTACTGTTAATTTACAATGATGTTACTCAAGTAGAAGTAAGAGTAAATAAGAAACTAAAAAAAAAACTACTCAAGTAGAGAGTAACTTGTGAGTAGTATCATATATAAAATTGTACTGTATTGGAAACGCTAAAAACAATGTGAAGTGCACACTGCCTTTAATAAAGTGACATAAATAGGAAAATGCCAAAATGAATGCTGTTAGGCATGGTTTACCTTCAAAAATTAAAGAAAGAGAAGCTGCACTGTGCACAAACTAATGTACCCGCTTTCATTTTTTAAAACAAGCTGAAACTTCAAACTGTCTGAGATGTCATCAGAACTCCAGAACATCAATGCGCCAACATTACAATAAAAAATATATCTATGCCTTCCAAACTTTCTTTTTTAACCTTTAACTTATTTTCAGTACATCTTACTTAAAAACATAACTTGAAAATACTAAAACAACTTGGAAGTGTTTAAAAAGGCCATGAACTCAGTCCTGAAGAATCTCTCTGAGGTGACTGTTGAGCTTCAGAAGCTGCTGTTTTTACCAGCATGCTACCTTACTGCTCTTATAAGTTAGTTTAGATTACTTTCCAACATTTGTAACATGCTTTTAAGATTTCATATTAACCTGATCCTTAGCTTACCTAACTGATAACTAACTATAACATGTTTTTAAGATTTAATGTTAACCAGTATGATCCTTAGCTTACCTAACTGATAACTCCCCATGACATGCTTTTTAAGATTTAATATTAACCAGTATGATCCTTAGCTTACCTCACGGATTACTCCCCATGTCATGCTTTTTAAGATTTAATATTAACCAGTATGATCCTTAGCTTACCTAACTGATTACTCACCATGACATGCTTTTTAAGATTTAATATTAACCAGTATGATCCTTAGCTTACCTAACTGATTACTCACCATGACATGCTTTTTAAGATTTAATTGTTCTATGTTGAAGCTCAAGATTTCCACCGTATAGAACAAAGTAAGCAGCGCGTAATGTGATTGTTTTTCCTCGTCATTTAGAAGTTATGAGAGAGTCTGGATGTTGGGTACAGGGTAAACATGTTCCTCCAAAGGGGACGAGGGTATAACGCAGCCTCTCTCCCCAGCTGTAGGTGGAGGAGGGGGCAGAGCTACTTCTCCGTTCATTCAGTGTTGAGGCTATTTATAGCTCTGGATCAGAAGACGCTGCATGAGGGATCGGCTGAGTGTAAAACAATATAAAATGAAGAAAATAGGAACGGTAAAAGTAGCGACTGAACAGCCCAATGTAACAAAGTAAAAGTACATATTTTTAACACAAATGTACTTGAGTAGGAGTAAAAAGTAATCTACAAAACAAATACTCTCAGAAGTAAAAATTTTTGAAGAAACTACTCAAGTACATGTAAAGGAGTAAATGTAACTCGTTACTACCGACCTCTGTGCACAATCATGAAATAATAAGGGAGAAAGCGGCACAGCAGGCTTGTATTGCATTGCTTTTTCTGTCAGCAAGCTGTATGCAGCTAAGTGGCCACTTAACTCTTGTTGCACCATCTTCTCGGTAAAATACTGTAACACAATAACATACCTTTCCCTATGTTATACTAGTGTATTAGTTGCACAAGTGTGTACTGTAGGACACAGCCCAATTTTTAGATTAAAAAAAAGGTATTAAAAGTGTCTCATACATCTAGCTGTAATGCAGTAGTCCGCCATGTAGTAAGACAATGCACTACTTTCTTCTTGGTGTCTTTTCAATCCTCTGTGTGTACTGTATATGAACATTGTTCTCACCAGTCATGTTTATATGGCTATGCACACTGCTGTCACTCTTTATGTTGCTTCAAAGTGGACACATGCATAGGTTTCTGCATATTAGAGTGCTACTCCTGTTGTAGATAAACTTCAGTGAACAAACCATAAAACGATTTAAGTTCAAATCTGTTGCACAAATCTGTGCAACATGCAGCACAGCAGAGCTCAGGTTCATCCTCCCACACTGGCTAGACCTTGTCATTTGGACTCTCTTACTGTATGTCCTGTGCTATGTACCAAACATGATAAGTTTCTGACAAACATTGAAGTTGGGGATGAAAATATATATATTTATATAGATATAGATATAGATTTCTTTCAACAGCATACACTTCTGTGAAAACCTCCGCAGCCTTGAGGTTTACAGGCTCTGCCAGATTGATGATGTTCAAACAGCAGCTGAAAGAGCTGTGAGGGATTTTATAAAGAGCTCAAAGGGTGACAGCTGAGTCGAGCTGACATGAACCTTGACCCTACACCTCTTTAGAATGTCAGCAAAACACAAGTGTGCACATGCTAACACACGCAAACATACATACGCACAGAAACACCTGGCCAATTAACTCTTAGATACACATGCATGTTTGTGCACACAGACCAGTTAATGCTGTCTGTCTCCCTGTCTCTCAATGTCTTACACACACACAGACACACACACACAGACACACACACACACAGACACACACACACACACACACACACACACACACACACACACACACACACACACACACACACACACACACACACACACGAACCTGCAGTCTTTGAAGGACAGGGCAGTAGCTGCTAATGTGTTGCAGGGTCCCAGTAAGTAGCTGCAAACTGATTTCTTTCATCTTCAGGGGAACAGATGAGGAGATTGGAGGACGGGGATGGAAATCATCAGGCAGCCAGTCTGACATCACATGAGTAATTCTTATCTCAAAAAAGCCAGGTTTTCAGAAACTCCCTTGTTTTCAGATGCACTGCAGCAGATTTTTTTATTTATTTAATGTTTGTGACTGTCTCCCTGTGGTTTAAAGTGTTTTTTTTTTTTATAAAGGTGAAGTGCTTCAAAAGCAGAATATTTATCAACTTAAGTTGGAAAGCAGAGGAATTATGCTAAAGTCGAATTTTTCTTGAAGAGAGGAGGCAGCACAAGCTATACCGCACAGGTTAGTGGTGGGATAAAACATTACATACATTTTGGAGGGGGCTCTCAGAAAGAGTGTGTTGCTGCTTTAACAGCCGATAAAATGTAACCATACATGCTCTTGAAGCTCATGTTTAACACACAATGGTACAACCCCAATTCCACAAGAATGGGTATGCTTTGTGAAATGTTGAAACTTTTGAAACAAGAAATCAAATGTTGAAACTGAATAATGGTTGTATTTTTTTATGAAAAATATATTTGCTCATTTTATAGTTGATGCCAGCAACATGTTTCAGAACAGATGCTTAAGTTTACCAGTGTCACGCAGTGAAAGTCTGGTTGCCTTCTCTTTCCCCTGTGTTTGCAGCTCTAGTTTTGGAGATGGCCTGTTGTCGGATTTAGTACAATTATTTTTTAATGGAAGATTAGAAATCCTGTAACTGCACTTAACTGTCAGTTATGTTTACATCATGCTATCATTTCATAGGTGTGAATCAAGCTGCAATCTCTGGTCTAAAAATATGAGTCAAATGCGGAAGTGCTAAAAACTGCAGTTCATCGAGGATCATAATATAAGGATTTATATTGAAACTATCGGGGAGTCACTTTTTTTGAACAAGCAAAGTAATGTCTACCCATGCATTTATGCTATTCACACAGCTAAGTGCCCCGCTTATCCAGTCTGGTCATGGTATGTTGATTTCTCATCAGTACTTAGTACCAAGCACCAGCAGACCGTCAGCAGCTGTAATTTATTCTGTAGAGGCAATAGTAAATATTCTTAACTGATCATACAAGAATATCATCAGACATTATTTATCTTGTCGAATCTCTATGAAAAATGTATCATCACACATGGATGATGAAGCATTTCAACACATATACACAACAGTACTCCTTTAGTCCTCATCATTTCTTTTTCATGAATTCCTGTCTGAAAAACAATGTTCTCTCTGTCCCTTGCAGTCAAAAAAGAGGATGCTGCAGCAGCAAACTGCTAATTATTTAATTGCATCAATATTGGTCACTGCTGGAATCTCAGTACTAATTAAGTGTGATTTGAGGTTCCGGGAGTGTGCATGAATTAATAATGAGCTAATCAAAAAGCACTTGGGCTGATTGCCAGGACATTAACACCTAGGAAGAGGAAGGGAATTAACTGTTGCCTGTTCTAGCTCATGAAGCACATCCGCAGCTGTCAGGGCCTCCAGTGGTTCATTGTTTTCACTTGAATTCCAACAATTAACTTATTTTATATAGTAAACAGAAAGAGTTTCATGGCCCAGAACATCTCTCGAAGTCTGTTAAAAGTCCACAGTGGATTAGCAACAGGCAGCAGGTTGGAACCAGTTTGCTGTTTAAATTTTTAGCTGTACCCACTCTGGTGCAAAGACACATAAATTGAAGTGTCATCTGCAAAAGTGCAAGACTGTTTCTCTGGGGAAATATGGCAGGAGAGGTCGAAAGTAAGGGATGCTGTGACATCTTGATCAAAATACCATTTTGTCTCCACGAGCAGCCTGTCAAATCACATGGTCAGAAAACACGTGAAGTCCTCGAGAAGTACGAATGAGAATAGGTCAAACACAAAAGAGTCTAAATGGATTTTGACTGAGGTTGCAGCTTTAGAACATAGGGCTGGGTACCATTTCAATGTCCTTGATTCCTGATTCTGATTCCATTGTTTATGGAGAGTAATACATTAGACTTCCTTTATTGTTGGGACATTTAGGCTCCCAAAAGTGAACTGTCAACTGTGGCAAGGTTTTTATTTTTTCCTTTGTTTATAAAAATAACATTTCCCTATTCTTAAAGGAGAGATCAACAAGAAACATGACAAACCTTGCACTACAGGGAGTCCTCATAGGAACTGGAGTTGGATGGGAGCTCTCTGAACTTGTACCTAAGAAAATATATTTTAAATATTTGTAGATGTAGCAGACTTTAAATTGTTGTTTGTCAGCATGAAGGAAGTCACTCACACAGCAGTCTGGATCTGCACATTTACTCTCTATAGAGAGGGGCACAGGGCAAAATCACACTCACAGGCAGGGGCGTGGTCTCTTTTTTTTATATGTATTACAATACATTAGTATCACAAAATAACAATATAGAAATACTTATTTTCTTCAAGTTTATCTAAAATACTTCTGCAGTCCTTTAATAATACATAAAACAACAAAATAACTGTTTAAACATCTAAACGTACATATAGAGAGGTGCACAGGGCAAAGTCACACACACACAAACACACACACAAACACACGCATGCACACACGCACACACACACACACACACACACACACACACACACACACACACACAGGCAGTGTCCTGCAGCGAGACACAGAATATGCAAATTAGGGGAAATCTCCAACGTATTCAACACCGTTTAAAGGTCAGTTTTACTGACCAATATCAATGGTTTACAAAAACTACAACATTAATTTTATACAGAGTGAAACAAGTTTAAGAACTTTTAAACAAGCTAGCTTTAAACAAAGGAGAGAGAGCACCACTATATGTCTCCCCATGACAGGAGCTGTTTGACTTTTGCTGGGAAAGTGCAGCTATGTCACTTCTGTGTCAGTGGCAACGGTTACATGATGTTTTTTAATTCGGAATTAATTGTTCAGAATTGAATAATTCGGAATTACAGTATTCTCCTTCGCGTTTATATGGAAATAGTAATTTCGAATTGAGGTTTACATGGAAAATGTCTTAATTCAATTCTGCTTAAGGTATGGGGGTTGGGAAGGGTTCTGATTGGTCAGGGGCGGGCAGGATGTATTTACGTCTACTTGAAGAAAACAGACTCCAGTTCCTGCTTCTTTTATTTTTGGTAACAGCATGGAAGACCACACAAGTGACAAGTCCCTCAATTAAGTTGGACGCTACAGCTTTAAAAAGGTCCACATTTTTATGCTTGCATCCATCAACTCTTTAGTGATATCCATTTCTTCTAAGGCTCCTATGAAATAAATTGTCTTGGCTCGAGTCTAGCGCTTACTTAGGGCGGCCATCCTGGAATATGTGCCCGCCAGCGTGGAATATGTGCATCATCGCGACAGGACAATGGAACGAGCATGCGTAGAACGACCGGATTAATTTAAAGCGGAATGAAAGTATACACGATAGAGGAATTATTCAATTTGGATTTAAAATCAGAATAAACCAGCCACTTACTTCAGATTTAAGTTTAATTTGGAATGGTCATTTTCATTCGGAATGAGGTGTTTATAAAGTCATTTTTGATCTTTTTAAAGAGGATTTAATTTTTATTCTGAATTAAAGAGGAATTAAAAGTCTCATCTAAACATAGCCTATGTGTGTTTCATTAATTATAGACCCCCTGCTACAACAGGTAAGTGGAACTATATAAACATACACACATTCAATATAGAGCTGAAGATGCACAAGAATACTCGGTCTCACTGAATATTATGGCAGAAAATATTACATTGGGGTTTTGAGAATGTTCATTAGAATTAAAATCACATAATATTTAAAAATACAATATTTACTCGGCTGTATAGACACCATTTATTTCAATACAATGTAAATGCAAAAGTGTGCTTGACCATGTTTTGTAGTAGCACATCAAATACAGTACATATCCTCAAAATTGTGCCATGTTTGAATAAATGCTTCTTCATACTGATTGTGCTTCCTTCTTTGCATGAAATGTCTTTTCCAAACATGTTGCACTTCATTATCTTTTTTAGTGAAGCTAAGCCAAACTCTACCTTTACCCATTATCCTGTTTTCATGAATTAGTCGACATATTGCGTCACAGATAACGTAATGTTACATCAGCACAGCAGGTCGTGGCATCAGTACAACTTTTGTGGAGGTTATGGCTCCGCCCTTTATAGTCAGGAGTGTTTAGAGTTGAAACGAATGGCCCATACAATGCAGCTTTAACACATGTTCAGTACTACTTTAAAACCAGCAGTGATGTGGAGCTGTGTAGATTCCCTTCACTAAAGAAGTTGTATTTTCTTTGATCAGTTCGAAAACAGCAATTTCTTACAAATATTTAAAAGACTGAGCCCCTCACAAAGTCATTTACTCTGTGGTCTATTCAACAGCAATTTTCATTCACCTTTAATCCAGCAAGCAGTGTTAAACACTTAACAGGGCAATGGTGTCATGTTTTTAACAAAACAATTGTTTGCTGACAAACTGCTGCGGGGATGAAAACAATGGATTTAGAAGCAGCCTTTTGATGAACACTTCACACAAAGAAACAAAGCAGAAAGCAGCTTATTGAAAAAATAGAACATTTCAGATAAAGATAAAAACATTTGCAGAAACAGTGATTTTTAATAACATTACACATCAGTGCTTCATAAATAGATATTTATTTGCGCCTCTTGACGGATTATGTCTAGAATCCTTCATTGTGTGGATGCTGCAGTGAAGTGGGACCACCCACTGACCCATGGCAGGGCGTCAGTGGAGACAGATGGTGGGTGTCTAGCCTCTTCTTGCATGGCAGAGCTGGTTTAGAGGCTGTTGTTTGGACCTCACTCTGCTGTTACTTCTTATGAGGTTTCAAAGACTTATACAAACATGATTTCTGCTTTTGGCTCCAGATTGTTCCTCCACTCAAGCTCTTTTTGTCAAAAGAACTAAAGTTGACAAGAATAACTTTTAGGGTTTTAGAAAATCAAGAAACTACAGATATAAACCATTGGTGTCACATCTCGGATTCAGGCCCTTTGCTCTCATTATTCAGTAAGAAGCCCTGAATCTTCCTCTGTATAATTCTCTGGAGAGGTAGCAGGCTAAATCTCTCAAATTTGTGAAAATTCTGCTGTAAAATGAGTGTCTATACAAACAATTTTCCTTTTACAGTATTTCTTGAGCCTGTATTAAAAAAAAAAGGCTATAAATAATAGCTTTTAACAAAACAACCTTCTGTTCAGCATGTCGCATGGCAGCATGACATGAGGGGGACATTTCCACAGACATGCCAGCTTGTAGCCTCAGACCTGCTGGGAAATTGTATTTTTCTGCACCACTTCTCTTACGAGCCTCTCAGTGACTTTGTTCTTGACGCAAGCTGTCACCGCAAATGAGTGAACTATCAAAAAACATGTTTGTACATTTATACATTGATCTGCATTTTATGAAGCTAAATTAGCAAAGAAAAGTATCAACCCACACTTTGAATAACCGTCCAGTAAATCATTGCCTCTGGAGTCTTTAAGACACCCTGTGGCATAATCCACAAGGGATTGCTGAGCCTTGGAAATATTCAAGTTTCTCTGCACAGAGGCTTGCAGAGAAATAAATCTTGTGGCCATCATTCTGATGTTGTTTGCGGACACCTTAAACTCTTTCCATAACTTGGAGTAAAGAAGATCCAGTGCCTGGTTAGTTTTGGCTCCAGGGCAGCTGATTTGGACCCTATCTATGTTTGAAGACTTCCTTATGGACAGGGAACATATTGGTAAGTAGCCCATCAAGTGTGGAGATGATGTATTCTACATCAAACAATATCTGATGAAGCGTATCCTGGTCACAACATTTCCTGGCAGAAGCACATTTTGAATAACACACATTCTTTGATCCATAATGTGGTGGAAAACATCTTGTGGTGCAGGAGCTGGCAGATCCTCCTCAGAAGAAATCTGTTGTGGTCCTTCCTCTGTCCACGTTTGCTTCCTCTTTCTATTGAGATGTGATCAAAGAAGCCTGGCTAATGATTTGGCTTAATTTTACCACCCAGACTTTAAATGGCAAACACAATATGCACATGCTTCTACACACTGTGTGCTCCATCAGTTGATGGTTAGCTGCAGTTACCATGACTGCAAATACAGCACTTCAAACTGTGAAGTTTCTCTTCTGCATGCCTTCATGCGTCAGCTTTTATGTCTCAAGTGTGGCGCACTACCTCGTAAGTATCCATTCAAGGAATTCCACTTAATGTTTGAGGAAAAGTAAAAATACTTGACATCACCGCAGAGAGTAACTTGATCTTCTCAGTTTGAATTCCAACATTTCTGACTAGCTGTTGTCAACAGCCAACTAGAGGCCGGCTTTGTTGCTTGCCTGCTTATGTCTTGCAGTGTTGCACCATCTTTCCATGTCTCTGTACTTTGTTTCTCTTTTATTTAACTCCCAGGCCCATGTCCTTGCTTTGCTAAGTGCACCCCTTTTCAACATTTGTGAATAAAGGCACTTTCTCTATGCAGTATCCCCTCTCTTTCATGTACAAAGTCTGCTTTCCAAATGGTTTGACCCTTCAACCTGCTCTCATTGAGCGGTAAGAAGTTTTATTGGCCTTCATGTTTAATTATCACTAAATATTTCAGGTGCATTGCGCTATGTCACGCTATGATGAACTTACAATCAAGAAATGAGCATCGCATTGATTTTGTTCATGCTGCTTTGAGAGGCTCCTATCTTTAGACCATAACACAGATTGTACTTATGTAAACAAATAAAACCACAAAGAGCATTGTGTTTATGATAAATGTTTAATACAGTCTTTAGTGCCTATGAGGTCACGTACTGACTGGGATTTTCAATTACATTATTGCATTCACGGTCTTTTGTGTTTCCTGACAAATCCTCTAATGTTTGTCTGTCTGTCTGTGTGTGTGTGTGTGTGTGTGTGTGTGTGTGTGTGTGTGTGTGTGTGTGTGTGTGTGTGCGTGTGTGTGTGTGTCTGCCTTGAGAAACAATTCAATTTGATGACGTTGATACATTCTCTCCTTGTCTGTCTGTCCATCTGTCTGTCTGGATAAATTTCATGATTCACTTTTGCTCCCACGGTGATGTTGCACTCTATGTTCGGGACAAATCGCGGGTCACACAGAGCCATCTAGGGAATGAGATTGTCACTACTCATCACCAAACAACCCGGCAAATGATGAAAATCCAAAGTGATCCAAAGGATTGATACATGGACAGCATGTTCTGAAAGAGACATGCGTATGCCTGCCTATGCGTATGCACCCACGTTCAAAATCCAGACAGATACTCATGATTCCTTTCTCAATTTCTCCATCTCAAAATAACACACAAATAAATCCTCCTACAAATACTGGCTCACATCGAGGTGTACCACCTGTGCCCCTCCTCTCCCCTGCCGCTCCTCTCTAATCCACTTGAATGTAGCTGGATATTAGATTAGAAAGTTATAGATGTGATTATTCGTCCCTGGGCACAGCTATCTATTCGCTGATTAAAAAGTGAACTGGGGGCCATTATGTAACTGCTTAAAGAGATTAAACCTAGTCACCCCCGTGGGGTCTGCTTTCTCTTGTAACGTACAACAGACATAGCTTAAGAAAAGAACACATCACAGCATGCTGGTTATAACTAACGGCAATTTACAAGAGTAGAGGCTAGTGTAAAGAGAAGAAGACTGGTAACAAGCAGGTTCAACTCTCTGGGAAGCGAGTATCTTCAGATCGTGATTGGAAAGTAGAAAGTGGCTGGTTCCTCTATTGAGAACATATTGCCACAGAAACAACTACACCACACACATCAACACGTTCTTTGTTTTTCTGGACATATAGAGAAGATTTTGAAAAAGGCCCAACTCAATCCCAGCACATTAGCCAAAATTGATTAGCCCCCTTACGCACCTTATTGTGTTGCAAGTCAACTGGTGTAAAACATTTTTAGTCTTTGTTTGAGCCTCTGGAAACACTCCTGTTGCTCTTGTGGCAGAAAACAAGAAAAATACCAACCAAAGCAAACTAGACTGGTTGTATAAAAAAAAAGTTCACAGTGTATTTTATCACTGAAAGTGAAACACTCAGAAGTATTATACCTGTAGCTTATTGTCAATATTCTGCCAGTTGCTGCAGTGTGAGCCGAGCGCTGAACTTTTCAAAAAGTATAATCATGGACAAAACAGATGCCTGAAAGAAGATCAACAAATTCAGCACAGCAGACCTTCACTTTAAAAATCCAACTTTATTTTTTGAATTTGTCATAATCTCAATATTTACCAAACTAAACGGAATAAATGATCTGATTAAATGTGATTAGACGTGAAAGCTGGGTTAGGAAACTATGCCAACATATTAAAAGAACCTAAGCATTTTAAGTATCTAACTTATCAAATGCCATAATAACATGACATGCACTGACCCCAGTTTGTTTACCAGTATGGGAAAACTTCATTAGAGAGTGTTGGGTAAAGAAGTGCAGTAAATCGTTGCTTTTGCTGACATTTCTCTGAGATTATTCTTTGATTATCTTGCTGGCTTTGACTTGTGGAGGACAATAATAATGCCCAGTGACTGAGCAGTTAGAGAGAAAGCAGGTAGGCTGGTAGGTGGATCGATAGGTCGATTATTAAGAAACAAAAACAACAAAAAAAACTCTTGAATAGATGGCCTTCCCTGGCATTTGGGAACCTTTTCAGTCAGTTTAAGGAATGTCCTCCACTTGAGTTTGGGTCATGTTAGCACCAGTTTGTTAAATGACTGACTACACTGTGAGGACAGGATGTGTAAGGTTTTTCATGCGCATGGTGAGTAGAGCAGGGAGGAGAGAATAATGAGAGTCTGAGAGAGAAGCTGAAATCTTCTGCACACCTGGCCAATTGCTGCAGGATGTTGGCATCAATGTCTGTTTCCACAAATTGTTGAATTTGTTGCACAGAGCCTTTTCAGTTTCATTGTTGGAAGGGTTAAAGTACTTTACAACAACCAACAGCACACCATAACTTTATGTAAGTAGCCTTATGTTATAGAAATTGTTATTTTCATGTTTATTGTTCCCTATGAACGAAGTATTTGCATCTTAATTCTGCATCCCTGTTGTCCTAGCGTGTTGTGTAGAATGTTTAATCATAAAAAATAATATTAAAACAACAAGTTGACAGGGAATATCCTACAGTATCTTCTGGTTGCCTGGCAACCAAACTATAGTGACAAGCCTCTAGGATGTCACTAAGCCACCCACACAGTATGTGGTATTAGTTTTCATATCTTATTCTGCAGAGGAAGCGTTTACAGTATTTCCCAAAGTACAGACCCTTCCTATGAGAACTATTGAAACACAGATATTGACTGCATTGTATCCATAATAAGCATCGCACACTGATGTGCATCAATGTAACAGATTCAAACAGTGCAAGAACAAGAATATTTTTTAAACTATGACTGTGTGTCATAAAATTCCTTTTTACCCTCTGAAATATCAAAGTGGTGATATCCTCTTACGTCTTCGTCGGCACTCTCTACACTGTCTTCTGTCTCAGACTCTCATTAACATCATATCTTTGAAGCACTGAGTTTCAAGCTTAGACGACTGATGGCAAAATGACTTCACCTTCAACTTTTACATCCTGTATGTCTATCTCAGTAATGATCATAAACATGAATAAAGTTATGTCGGATTATCTTTGATGATCCTCACGTTCAAAGAAATAGTGAAATGGTGACAGTGTGACAAAGTCCTCTGGGATTTGAGTTAAAAGTGGATTCAGTGGGCTGCGGGGCAGACAGGAAAGCATTCACACACAGGAATCTATTTTTTCAGCTCAAGTGGAGGAGTATTATACACAGTTCTCATTCACAATGGTAGAAATAACAATTCAGCCTGTGAAGAGTGAGGAGGAGGAGACACCTGATACACTTTCAGCATTTAAAAGAACCACTTTGTGGCCTATCTGCTTTTCAATGAATATGATGACATGCTGTTTGCAGAATATGCAATTGTCCCTGGCCTACTGAGCATCAGGGTAGAAAATACATCCACATAAAACTGTTCAATGCTTAATCGACTTCCAGCAAGGCAAACATGAAAGCAAAATGCTTACTTTAACATATCCATTGTTAAGTTTAAAAGTAGTCCAACTAGCAGCTAGCTGTGAGGCTGCACTACACACAGTCACACAGTGGTCCTTTTTACTGCATACCAAAAGCAGTATTCTAACATAGCCAAAGAACATTTCGCACAAAATCACAACTTTCACGCCAATGGTGGCATTTGAGGAAAAGTCTGAGGATTGCTAAAGTCTTTAGGATCTAACCTCTGGGGAACCACAATGTCTATAAAACTATCCATGGCAATCCATAGGAGGTTGCTAAGATATGTATTTTAGACCTACAAACAAACTCTCTGAAAAAATCCACTCAGAACAACCTCTTTAACCCTACATCTTTTAAGAGATCTGTAAGAAATTAGTTAATTCAGGAAATCAGTGTGTTGAAGTTTTTTGCAGTTAGTTTGAATTGAATTTTTAGGGACCTTGAGCAGGGTGAGAAAAGATTACGTTTTAGATTTAACACTTCAACTCGGGAATTTTCATTAAATACACTTCTTAAACAGTACATTTAAGTAATTGGCAGTGCCCATAAAGTATATATGTGCTGTACTACCACACTGAACTGCGAAAAATCCCTCAGCTATCGACTGCTCCCAGTGTAAGTGCTGATCCATATCCAAGTGTGCCATATGTTTCTTGTGTAACTTATTGCTTTCCCATTCCCAATAAAGTGGCAGAATAAAAAGGCTTTTACAGGTCCCTGCGGGTAGCAGCTACTTCCACTGCTAGTCACTGAGCTGTGGGGCTGCTGTGGTGACAAATGGCACCCAGCACATATTTTACTATTGCCATTTACAATGCATGATCCAGGCTGTGCTGCTCAAATGACTGTGCAGCAACACTGCAGAGAGTTATGTGAGCTGGCAGTGTGTGCTGAAAACACACACACACACACACACACACACACACACACACACACACACACACACACACACAACTAGGCAAGGTATTAAGTCTCTTTTGAGTATTTTCATCAGTCACTTAAATGCTTATCTTTGTCTTGAGTAGTCAGACTTTTTAAGATGACAGTGTGGTGATACATAATGGAAAATACATAATTGAGGGAATTGGGTTAAACGAGGAACCGAAGAAGCAGTTTTTGAAGTGTTTCTACTTGAATGTGTTGAAATCACTAAAAGACACGATGGAACTGTGGTATGATAGAACCAGGGGCGATTCAAGGATCGGATGTTTTGGGGATGCTGATCCGGGCAAGATAAATTTCACTGTTTTGTACATTTTAAGGCAATTTCATTCCCACATTTGTGAAAGAAAAGTCTGTGACTAAACCATCAAATCTGATAAAGGTTATTTAAATGCTGAGCCACAGCAAAAGAGAAATGGATTGGAATCATAAAAGAAACATATTGTAACCCTAATTTCTGGGGAAATACAACTAATTTTGATACAGCAGCTCCTCAACATATACATAAACAGTATGTATGTTTCTGGAAAACCAGAACCAGTAAACCAGCCCCTATAGTGATTACCAAAAATACCAAAAATTGACATTGGAGTTATTTTTTTGGACTTTCATTTGAAATGCAACGCACAACATGTAAACACAGTGGAGCTGCTGTATTTTTGTAGTTAAAATTTTACATTTCAACCAAGTACTGTATGGTTTTGAAACTTTTCTAGCTTGTTAAAAAAGACATACAGTAAAAAATTGTTTAAATCTCTCAAATTTTAGGGGTGCTGGGTTTCAATTTAGAGGTGCTTCAGCACCCTCAGAAGAAGCGCCTATGGATAGAACTATATGTAGTCTTCATGTTTTAAGATGACTGCAACATGTTTCTTCTTTTGCTCAAATTAATCTTCTAGCCCCATCACTGTCTTACATGGTTGTAGTGAGTTGAAGGACATCTTGTACAAAGTACATTTGCTTTTATCAGCCTGTCACTCTATACATTTGAACAAACTTCTTTTCTACTGTCTACATTATTTTATAACCCTTTCCCCACTTTAAACACAATAAACCCTGTGATGAAAATGGGCGAGCGACATCTTGATGCTCATAATACATAGTCACTGGACATAATCGCTAAGACTGATGAATTACTAAGGGTTTTCATATTGCTCGTTTAATATGTTACAGTGTAAAGTGTACTCTGGCTTCAGTGAAGATGATATTACCTGCTTGACAATTATAGGCCCATCTATGGTGGCCGTAAGGGGGCAGACATCAGTAGGTAAGCTCGCGGAGAAAACGTGGCTGCATGTTTGTTCCACGCCGGCTGCAGCCGCGCGCACAGACATGTGCACGCGCAATCATAGACGGAGTGGTTTAGAATAAAAAAACAGAGCACCGGCTCAACAAATAACAAATGCAAAATAACAAAAAGGAGCAAGTCAGAAATACATCCAATATGTTTAAAAATACAAAAAAGTTGGAATAAGATAATTTCTCCTGAACTTTAAGCCTCACATGAGATTTTAAATCCGGAGCACAGTGAAAGAGAAAAACAAGTCAAACTATTCCAGTAATATTATTTAAAGTATTTTAAACAGTCAACCGTTATTAGTGCGAT
Organism: Notolabrus celidotus; assembly: GCF_009762535.1. NCBI lineage: Eukaryota > Metazoa > Chordata > Actinopteri > Labriformes > Labridae > Notolabrus > Notolabrus celidotus. Next base: position 20,261,224 of record NC_048280.1, read on the forward strand.
ATTTTATATTTTCTCTGTTTAAGAAGGAGAAGAAGAAGAGAAGGGGAGAGGGAGAAACCGAGTGTAGCATGGTAGCCAGAGGGCGGTGGCATTCCTCTCTCTCTGCGTATACGGAGAGAGTGGAGCAGGAGACGGAGAGAGCGCACGGAGAGAGAAGCATAGCTCACTAGGAAGGCAGCAGTGCCTCAGACGCGAGTAAAAGGGACCCGTGGTTATTTCCACAGACCTCTCTCTCGTTTCACAGCCTAACCTGCGCCTTCTGGGACGGACTCAGACACCGGGACTAGAGGCTATACAACCTACCTTTGCTTTTGAACTCGTTTGATTAACTAGCAAGACCCTGTGGTGGAGGGGGGAGTTCTCATTTCCCCCCGCTTTGGAGCGAGGAGTTTGGTGTGTTTATGTGTTTTACGCGTTGCTTGTCATGGGCAAAAGTGGACAGAGAAGTGGATTAGGACGCGGGAGTTGTTGCAGCTTGGTGAGGATGTGCGCCAACACACCGGGGATCCTGCTTTTCCTGGTGCTTGTACACCGAGGAGTCGCCCAAGGTAAGGCTGGATGGAGAGTGCGTCTTCCCTGTGATCTTTTAAATACACCTGAACTGTTTTAAAGCGATGAAACCTTTCTTTCTCGCCGAGATTTGGCTGTGTGGTGCCGACATGCCCGTGAAGAGACGGAGAGGAAAAAGTAGATCCTTGCGAGGAGGTTTACCTACTTTTTTAATGCTAGATTTCCATATGAGCTGATGCTAATGAGTGGGAGGTTTACGGTCATGGTTTCAATGTGGAATATATATGTAAACATAACAATGTCTGAGCAACCTGACAGGTAGAAACGCAGCCCACGTTTCCATGCAACAACCGACTATCAAATATGCTTATATATCTTAGAGGCTGAAACAGCAGGGCTAATTGATGAAACGGACATATACACGAGAGACTTAAGACACTGCTCGCTATTGAGAACCAGATAAGGTGACTGCACAAACTCTTAAAGCACACAGAGGGGCTTGAGGTCCCTGTCGTAGTGGAACATTGCAGTGATTTTTCGTCAGGACTTGCTCCAGTTGTAAAGGGGTAAATAAACTCTGAGGTTGCAGTTTAATTGAGGTGAAAGCTGTGAAGGGCAGGACTTGGACTCCACGATTAGGCGACTAATGTGTCATTGCAGAGCACGCTTCACTGCTTGGATTGGAAAATTGATCAAAAGTCACAAACACTCCCAGCAGCCAGGAGCTTATAGGCAATTATAAAAAACCTGCCAACCAAACCACAGCTGAAATATGCTGCAGACTGCACGGGTGCAGTTGGAGATAAAATGCCAAAATATCATCAGCTCACAGTGAGCGAATGTAAAGGGAGCCAGGCATATATTAACACATATTAGTATCTAAAATACTAGGCAGTTAAAATGATAAGGTGTTGTGTGTTAGTAGCACTGAAAGCCTCCAGTGAGGCAGAGCAGGAATATTAAAGTGATATTTCTGAGGAGTGACACAGCGGCTGCTGTTTGTGGAGGATTATATCACAGGTCAGAGTCTGAATGAAGCCTTTATAAGTAGCCCAACTTGAAGACATTTAATTTAAATTGAAGTGCTCCCTGAGCATCACAGTGTGATAGTCTTCTCTTCAGATATGCAGAAGGGCAAGGCTAGGAAACACCTCTCTTTCTCTTACACTCTCATTGACCTTCTCAGAGAGAACTTGTGCCTCGTGAATGTTCTTGTAGAAACATTAATGTCCATCCTCTTGTGTTGTTGTACCCAGCTGCTTAATTCACCACATTTTCCTGTATGGCTCTAGTGACCCAAAGTTTAACCTTATAAGAGGCACCTATGGCGGATTTGACCCCATGTAGGAATAATATTCTAATATTCCAGCATTACTCAGTCCTTAACCCTCCTTTATTCAACTTCTATCCCACTTCAAAGCCTCTGAAAAGATACAGTAACTCTCCTGGTCTAGACCCGAGCGCAGTCAGTAAATTGCTATCGACATTACTGATTGGCCTAAGGTTTGTGAGCTGAATTTGGACATGATGTTGCTGCCACCTTTTACTCGTTGCTCCAGGGAACAACATTTCAGCAACACCCACCAATATTCATTATGACCGTTCTCTATTGGTTTACTGTTAAATCAATACCCTGCAATTTAGGGACACGATTTGAGTAGGCTTTCGCCAAACTCTGATAAATTGCTCCTTGCCTCAGACATGCGACTCAATCTGAATTTGCAGGAGCAATCTGATAATTGGAACTCAAGCTCTTGCTTCTTTTTAGGCAGTTAAAAGTGGAAGTCCTCAATCTTTGACCACATAGAAAAGTGCATTTTCCACTCATTCTGTTTTTAAAAAAAAAATGTTAACACACCTTTGATTCTCCTCTCCCTTCTGGTTTGGGCTTGTCTCTGCTCCGAACAACTTGACTCGTGTCTCTGAACTTGCTTCTTTGTGTGTGTGGAGTCAATCCTTTCGTTGTTGTATTGAATAGGACAGAATACACAAACACATTGACCTAGCTGTGGGGGAGTGGGCTTTGTGTACATAGCTGATCCTCCCGGTGCATCAGTGCTGCATTCAACTCCCTGCTCATTCAGAGAGAGAAATCCTACTGCAAATGCTGGGTTTTTATGTGCATTTTGTCTGTAATTGGTAATACAAACAGTTGTTTTAACCAAATGATTCTGCTGTTTAGTTCAGCTCATGCATCATTGAGCATCTTATGGTCAGTTGTTGCCTCCAGTTTCACTCCACTGTGGAATATGTGGTGTGGTAAGTTTAATAGCTTGTTTGTGTTTTTTGAGGTCATGGTTAATGATGTTCAGGATGATATGTGTGAGTGAAAATGATGCTGCGGATTCAAATCTAACAATGATACAAAAAATGGACTGTATAAAAATGGTGAGAACTCTTTCCTACTTCCTGAGCTGCTAATAAGGAACCTTTTTCAGCACATTGTCGTCTATTCAGGCACATAGATGTTTTTCTCTTCCTCAGAGTTATGGAAACTGTTCCTGCATACAGACATGTGGACACACAATGAGCAGAGTGTTAGTTGAGATCCTCTCATGCCACTTTGAGTGCACGTGTCAGACTTCAAACTAAGCCCCGCCTTCCAGCCCCTTGGCCTGTATTAAAAAGCTATTAGCTAAGCCCCCTTACATTTGATCCTGTATGAATGGGTGTCAAGATCACTTCACAAAATCTCACAAGTCCCCTTGTTTACTATTCTGTCAAAGCTTGGGTATGGTATGGCTTGGCTCTACATTTCAGCTGCTATAAGGTGTTAGTGTATAGCATTTTAAGTTTTTTACATCCCCTGCAGATCCTTGTTATTTTTTGATTTCACAGTTTTGTGTTTGTTTTGTTGGCAGACATCTTCTATGGTATGCTGGGAGTAACTCTAAAACAACTTTTTAAAACTTTAACACACATTTATTCTTGGAAACTTTTTTCACTTTCTTTAAATACAGATACTTTAACTACATCATTTAAAGAAACACAGTTGAAAAGTAATATGTGGGTGTGTGAAGTTTTATGTTCAAGTTTGCGCGTCCGTGCAGGTGGGCGTTGACGTGGAGGTGTATATGTGTGAACCCGGCGGTGCAGAGGTGTAAAGATGTACTGAAAGTGCTCACACGAGGGGTGTGTTTGTGTGTTCATGAACTAACTTGGCAGCTTAGTGATATTCTCTATGAACTCCTGTGGTGTGTGTGTTTCTTTGCACATGTGTGTTTCTGTGCACCAGAATATCCATGAGTGGGAGATGGTGTGATTTTGTTCATGTGTCTGTCAACTTGGAATTATAACGGGGTTCCAACAGTGCTCACATGTTGTCTTGTTGCATCTGTGTGTTTGTGTGTGTGCACTTGGCATGATGAAACTGCCAGAGCTCCCATGCTGTCTCCCATTATGCCCTGATCCTGTCCCATGGTGCACTGCAGCCATCCAGGGTTCAGTGCTTGCAAGGGGGGACAGCTGGAAAGTATTGGAACTAAGTATGCCGGTTTGATTGGCTGCACTGCTCAAGTTACTTAAACATGATTGGCTGGGCAGGTTTTGTGTGGTAAATTTGATGCTCTTTCTTTATCAGAGAGAGAGAGAGAGAGAGAGAGAGAGAGAGAGAGAGAGAGAGAGAGAGAGAGAGAGAGAGAGAGAGAGAGAGAGAGAGAGAGAGAGAGAGAGAGAGAGAGAGAGAGAGAGAGAGAGAGAGAGAGAGAGAGAGAGAGAGAGATAACAGTGAGTGTGAGAGGATGAATGGATGATGAAGGGAGAGATCTCTCTGGGTGGTTTGTACCAGCTTTGATCACTCCACTAGGACTTGACAGGCTGACTGACTGCCACACACACACGCTCACAGGCTCACACGGAACGCACACACAGCAAGATATTTCTGTGGCCAAACAATGCTGCATTCTGTCTGCATGCACTGTGTGTGTGTACGTGAGCATGCTAATGCGCTTGTGTGTGTGTGTGTGTGCTTGGGACAGGCGTTCACGCAAGTGTGTGAAAGGAAGTCTTTGACTGTGTCTGGGTTGTTTTGTATAGAAGACCCTCCTGCTGCTCACAGCAGCCTCGCGATGGCAGATTTCCCTCACCCTATCTGCCTCTTTTTTCTCAAAATTTGTTTATTCTTGCTTACTCATCCGTACATTTTCATGGACTCAAGCGTTACCACTGATGAGACATTTTTCCACCCACCTTTTTTTTTAATCCCTATCTTTTGAGTCTGCATCCTCTGCTGGCTGCTGAATGGATTTTTCTGACCTTTTTTTCTTCCCTCCTTGCCTGTGGCCTTGCATGTCCATCTATTCACTCAGTAGATGTAATGTTGGACTGTGGAAATGCTGGACCTTGACTGTCTGTACATTTGGTGTATGGTTTACATGGAACACATAGCAATTACAGCACGGCCTATTTCTAGAGCTCCACTTGTTTGTGCAGCGGCAGAAAAACTTTCATGCATGTTGTCGTTCTTTGAAGACAGCAGAGATTAGATCCGGTTTTGGAGGCGCAAGTGTGGTTTTCAAAGAGCTGTGTCGACAAACTGCGTCACACTGCTTGCACCATTTACTATCTCTCACTCTCCGCAGGGGAAAACCCAGGATGGAACATAAGAATGTGTCCCTCTGTGTTTGCGTGTCTGTCTTTGTGTGTGTGTGGGAGCATGCATGATTACCACAGACACAGGCTGAGCTGGAGAAAGGGAGAGGAGAAGCTAAATGTTCTGAAACTGATTCCCAGCGTCTCCTGCCGTTAGGCCTAATTCCTTCTAGAGTTTCATGTAAAGATCTGGAATTATGAATTTTTCATGGCCTGTGAAATCCAAGGCCTCATTTGGGGCTCTCATTTCCAGGCTTTTTGTTTTAGTAAGTTGTGTATTTGTGTGAAGGGAGGGTGTTCTGAGAGTATGCTGTTTGTTCTCAATCAATGGCCTACTATATTATTCCCTCTGGTCCCATGCAGTCCTGCACTAAAAATGATAAGCTTGTCTTAGTGCTTTTAATCACATATTTAGATGTGCACTAACTTCATTATCTTTAAATTTATATCATTGTACTGCACAGAAAGATAAATCATACATTCTAGAAAAATGACTGCAGGATAAAAATCATTGTTCAAGTATTTAAAGTATCATGGAATACTTAAAGGTTTCTCTCTGCCTTTGCCTGTGACAGTTAACATTATAACATTTCAGTGTATTGGACAATAAATACCATGTTATTATTTACTGCAGCCTGCTGCAAGTGGAAACTGGATGTCTTTGATTCTCATGATAAACAGTTGGGGCTCAGTGAGTCGATGCCATCGGGTGCCAGGCCACAGATTTCTGCTCTGCTGTCCATCGTCTCAGTTCCTCTCTCCTGTCATTTGTCCCCATTTCTCCCTCTGCCTCTATCTCTCATTCACTCTGTTCTGCTCTCTCTCGTTCCCATCTGCTACCTCTGACGTTCTGTTTGCACTCTCTCACTTTTAGCTCCCTTTTATCCGTCTCTTCCTCTGCTACTGTCTCTCACCGCTCTGTGCCTTTCTCTAGTTAGATTTACACTGTTTAATTAGAGTGTGGCCCAAACAGTGGACATATTGTTGTGCTTCTGGACGGGGCCCACAAACAGCGGGACATTATGTGGTTTTGTGTGTGTGTGCGTGTGTGTGTGATTGGTCACAGAAACATTGTGGAAACTCATCAGTCAGCCAGAGGGAGGGACTGAGTTTGCCTACACAGTGCCACAAACACACATACAAGGGGCCAGAAGAGATGGATGGAAGGAGAAAGGGAAAGGAAAGAAGGAAGGAGACAGGTAGAGAAATTGAGCCCTGCACTATGCCAGCTGCTCTCCATTGAAATCTTGCCCTGTATCTCTTTGTTTTAAGGCTTTGCCTCCATCCACCGCCGGCAGCTTAGCTTTTTCATGGTCTATATATTCTTTTTATTTGCTACCGTAAAACCTCCAGTAAATAGCCCAGGTCGGTTTACTTGCTCCGAGGACAACAGCAGCACACTCAGCTTATTGGAGACAACCGATTACTGAAGACATTTTCTCTTTTCTCTCAGTGAGCGAAGAAACCAACTTCTGCCTCTTCATCTTAATCCCTCGTCCCTTCACATGTCTGCCTCTGACACTTTGTTTGGATTCATGCCAAAACACCAATCTGCTGCGTCTCCAGATTTTTTGCTCATGGCATTTCTATTAAAGCCAGGTTGCAGATTTGGGCATGTATGAATGGTTTTTACAGCATTATCAAAGATCTCTGTGCAGTAAACCTTATTATGCATTTAATTACACAGTAGTTGCAAAAAGGGCAACACATTTTTCATGTATGTGTGCCCTGTTTGAAAGAATAATTCCTCAAGTGCAGACACACGACCAGCAGATGGATGCTGGGTATTTTGGCTGAGTGGTGTGTTTGTGTGTTGGAGTGAGAGAGTCTTATTTGTGTCACCATGAATATGTAATTAAGCCGGCTTTGAGAAAAGACGACGTGCCGCAGCAGGGGGTCCGCAAGGCTGGGACCCGGGTCTCTTTTTGTTTCCCTTTTAAGGTTGTTACGGGCATTGTCTGGTATTGAGAGCTAGAGAAAAGACACAGGGAAGAGAAAATAGGGACAAGGTGAAGAGCAGAAATGCTAAGGAAACATAGAAATGGAGAGAGTGAAAGGGAGGAAGACAAATGAAGGGAAGGGAAAGGAGTTTTAGTGTGTTTGGAGAATTTTACATTCAGGCTGTTTTTGATAGGAAACAAAGGTACACTGTAAAAGCCCATTCAACTCATGGTTGAGTGTGGAGAGAGGATTGAGGAGGAGGAGGAGGAGGAGGAGGAGGAGGAAAAAAAATGTGGGGGTGAGCAAGCAAGCAGGTTGAGCGGCATTGGGTAGCCGCCTGAAGGATTAGTCTCTCTCTTCTTCGTATCTTTCGCCACTTTATTCTCTCATCCTTTGTAACTTTCTTTACCTGATTTGCTCTCCATCCCTCCCTTTTCTGCCATTTTCCTCTATATCTTTATTTTTCTCCCTCCTTCTTTCAACCCACCCAACTATCTTTCCTCTCTTTCTCACCCCCATCAGTAACTATTTTCTCCTGTTACCCCCCCTCATCTCTGTCTAACAGTGCCAAAGCTGTCTGCTAATCTAGTGGTCCATCTGAAGGAATACGCAAAAACCTGAAACCATAATTACTATAATCACCCTTCTAGCTTTTTACCTCCTAGGCTTACGTCTGCACTTTGCACACATGCATGTGCTCACACACAGAAACTCTCAAGGAGTTCAGGCTGGTTTTGAAAGGGAACATTGTAATGCTGTATGATGCCGTGAAAAAGGGGATTTAGCATGTGTTGTTAAAAGGTTTCTGGTTGCCTGTTCTCCTGCTGTAGACATGATGTAATTTACTGCACTGGACCCCATGTAGGCTTTGGAAAACACACACACACACACACACACACACACACACACACACACACACACACACACACACACACACACACACACACACACACACACACTAACACACACACTGGTACTCAAAGGCTGGAAATAAAGCACAAAAATGAAATACATCCTGTTATTCAGTTAGATTTTCTTTGGTATGATCTTCACAGAAGTGCATACACACAGAGAAATGCCCTCTGCACAGTAAACACACATGGAACAAAAAGCCCATTTGCTTATTTTGGCTTCACACCGGCTATAAGAAGGAACTTGGTATATTTTACTCCACGGGGGGACAAGATTACGTGTAAGCAGTTTGCTTTGATTCATTTGAACACAGAGTTTTAAGTGGCTAATGAATATGAGCAGTACCTTGCTGAGAAGGCGCATTTGTGGACCATTGTGTGTGTGTGTGTGTGTGTGTGTGTGTGTGTGTGTGTGTGTGTGTGTGTGTGTGTGTGTGTGTGTGTGTGTGTGTGTGTGTGTGTGTGTGTGTGTGTGTGTGTGTGTGTGTGTGTGTGTGTGTGTGTGTGTGTGTGTGTGTGTGTGCGCTGATGAAATATCACATTGTTATTTCTCAGAATTATCCATGCACACCAATTTTTTCTCAACCCCAGAGGAACACAGGTAGGAAGAGATACATAATGTGCACAGAGAATAATGACTGTCTACTGTAAAACTCTTGACTTCTGAAATCTTTTGTTCACAGGGAAAAAAAGGGTTGGTATAGAGGGGTGAAAGAGGCAGGGAATCAGAAAAGCCAGGCAGAGCGATGTTGAGCGAGTGGGAGGGAGAAAGATATAGTGACTCGGATATAGGGACATCAAGCGTGAGAGCGAGATAGGGAAAGACTGCAGGGTGAGTAATTAATCACAGTTCTCACAGAGAGGGATGAGATTGGATGAAACACAACAGTGAAAAAAGGGCTGACTGAATAATTTCACTCCATTTGAATTACAGTCATACAGTGGCTTTGGAGTTTGTCAACCTTTTCACTCGGGCCTCTGGAGGTCAGAGGTTATGGGATACAGACTTGACCTAAATTAGTAGATTATGTCCGGGAGGGTAAAGCGCAAGTGGTTTTTGGTCAGATAATGAGGACCAAATACATTCATGTCAGTAATGTTAAAAATCACAGAAGTCAAGAGGAGTGCTGCTTTATCTTCATTATCTCTTTGTGAGAGATTGAGGGAATTACAGGGGATCTTTTTTCAGTCTCTTATTTAAGGACAGTCATGCTGTCTCATACACTTCTGAAGGTTAAGTGCCAAAGCTACGCATTAGAGTCTAGAGCTGTTTTCACAGATCAAATGTAGACATATTCTGTGCAGTCAGGTCCTGACATTACCTAGATTGTAATTTTCACACATGTTGCACTGATTCAGAAATGTTCTGTTTCAGACACACTCAGCTACTTTGTTTGATTGGAGTTAGGTGCTTGGGTAGAGCATGCAGGGCTGTTATCACAAACAAGCTGTGGACTCTTTCTGAACAGTCAGCTACTTAAATTGTCAATTGGTTGTTAATTGGTTTTGCTCTTTCACACATGTGGCCCAAATTTAGAAAGTTTTTCTAAGATAAGCTCTCAGCTGTGGCTTAGGTGAGGGGGAGGAAGGCGGTGTGTGGTATGAAAGGTGATATTTGCTTTGTGAAAAAAGGTCCAGCTTATTGTCTGGTGCATTTTTTGGCCCTCGTGTGGAGACAACTTCTTGCTCATGTTGGGCTTTGTTTTCCTGCAAGACCTACTTCTCCTGGTGATGTTCTGCATTTCACACCTTGCGTTTTATTGCATCTTTTTATATCTCTTTGTTTGATGTGCAGATCTTGTTATGCAGGTTTTCCTACAGGGAAATGACTTTAATATTGAGTGAAATGAAAAAAGATGCAATGAGATTAGAAAAATGGCAGTTCTCTCTGGTTTTGGGTTCATATTAAAGGGAAATGTACACAGACCTTTGATAAAGTAGCCAAGAACGATACAGCTTCATGTGCAATACAGAGCACTAAAATATATGAATCTTGAAGGTTTAAAAAGTCAAAATTAATGAAACTATCCAATACAGAAAATGTGTATAATCTAGTGGTAGCAGGCAAATAAGCTTCTCCACTCTCTCTGACTGAGTTTGATGAAAATCTGTTTGGATCAAGACAAGATTAAAAAGCATGTATCATTTTTGGTTTTGAAGAATTACTACATAGAGGTCCAAAATCCTTTCTACAAAGATTAAAAAAGTCCCAAGGGTTAACTGGTTGCCAATAACTTGCTTAGGACTGAGTCAGCTGCTGGTGGACATGGTCACATATTACTTTTTGGGAAGGGTTTGTTGTACAGCAGAGAGGCTGAAATGAAATGAGGTGATGAAGAGGTCAATGGATTATGGCTTTAGAGTTGTTTTTGAATGATTGAGAGATTTAAAATCTTCTGTCCTTCGGTGTGTCAGTGACCTCGCAGTGAAAGTCAGCTGTTATTATGAATACCCAGCATTGTGACTCAGCAGTGCAGCTATAAAAGAATAGACCTACTGACATCATGTTTTGTGCCGCTGCGTGCAGCACGTTCCAGCTATGCTTTGTTTTCATCGATTCTCTCCCACACACACTTTGTGTTCATGTTTATCCAAGTACACATGACTTGAATGTGCTGACCTGCTAGCTGTGCAGCTCAGAGCCCTCAGGCTGTGTTGTCTTACTACATTTATTGGTGTTTATTAAAATTTAACTTTGGACCCCTCAGAATCTCTCTCTTTGACTTACTTTTCTTGTTTTCTCGGCCTGTTGTATTTTGTATTTCCATCTATTATGATTTTTTTAACACTTGCTCTCATTGTAAGAAAGTTCTAAAGTTTTTTTCTGCTTGTTTTCTAGAGGTGTGAAAAAATATGGATACAGCAATATATATCGCAATACTTTTTCCTCTGATATAATATCGACATTTAAACTCTTAATATCGATTTTTGTAAAGATAAAAATTCATTATTTGCCGAGTTGGAACTAAAATACGACTTCCGTATTTCAAAAACAAAAAAGTGGAAAAGTTGTTTTCTATCAAATAGTTTTGACTTAATTTGTCCTTTCAATTTTGAGTAATATAGTGTGATTTACATATACACCATCTCTGTTTTCTTCTTAGTTAACTCTATAGAATATCGCAATATATCACAATATTGTGATATATCGTGATATGTTGTGATACTATCGTATCGTGACCCAAGTATCGTGATGCGTATCGTATTGTAAGGTTCTTGCAAATACTCACTCCTATTGTTTTCCCTTGAATTAAAATTTGTTCTAGCTCCTTCATTGAAATCAAGTCAGTTTCTGATTGGACAGCCCTTTACAATAAAGTGCCACTTTGCAACTTATATTTTGGTGACTATATCCTCGTAAAGGGCCGACAAATTTGATTAAATTACATTGTGTTGAGGGATATGATGTAAAATAAAGTAATCCACTGTGCTGTCGCTTGCTGTTTAGGAATGACAGTTTGACACTAAATCAGCAGACAAACATGACAAGATAAAGGAATGGCTTGATGACTCGAGTGTGCCTCTCAAAAATCAGTAATTAACGATATGCCACAGAGAGGCTTCTCCAAACTACAACCCTCCATTACAAGTCTATCATACATTACACAGAGTTTTCAGCTCACTTAGTGTCATATCGATTGAGTCAGGGATTTAAACTCCCCCACTTCAAACTTATTTTCATAATTAAACATCCAAAGAAGGATCAACACTTGTTTAAATCAAAGCTAAACTCCATCTGACACATGAAATGTTAAGGTATCACGTCATTATCTGTGTTTCTGGAGGATGGAGATTGGCACTCCCTGCTGTGATCAGACTGCTGATGAAATGTAGATGCAATTTTACATGAAAGTCACGAGTGCTCACACACACACACACACACTCTGGAAATGAGAACAGGCACAGATGGAAAAGTTCATGGAAATAAGTAAAAGTTAAGCCACCCAAAAATATGTACAGAAACCATAATTCCCTCTTTGAAACAAAAAAACAAAACATTTTTGAATGGTTTGCAGGTATGTCGGAGAAAGACTGGAGTTAAAAAGGATGCAACAATGGGACTTTGTCCTGTTGTTAGCCAGCCTCTCTGAAGAATTTACAGTGCTACTTTGATGTTGTAAAGTACTGCAGACAGTAATGAGGAACAGTGTTTTATTCTGTCTGGAGCAGCACTGCTTTTCATCAGGACAGTGTGGGCATATTGCCGTTAGCCCAGCCTCATTTAGCTCCAATGAATGCATTTTATTTGATTTTAGTTTGGTAACAACTTTGGGAGAAAAGGTAGATTGAACCGTTAAACTTTTTCTTGCACTTGTTAAACTTGGTTGTTTTTTAAGTTGGTAATGAGAATTGTGCTGCATCATTTTCAGTCAGACGAGTTTGGATGAAGTAGTTCTGTCTGTGTCACTGTCTCCACTGAAAGGGATGAACGCCCACTTCAGATGATTAAATTCTATTGAAATGTCTTGTAGTCAGGAAGCTTTAACACAGCACTTTCTTGATAAGGGCCTACTTCATTTCAATGCTGCAATGAACTCGTAAAGAAAACATTATCTACCACTTAGGCATTTCTATTCTTTCCTTGTCTGTGAATTGAAATAAAAGTCTGACTTAAAGAAGTTCTCTTGTTTTTGGACACTTTGGCTTAAGGGTTTAATTCTTGTTTGGGTTCAAACTGGTGACTCTTGAGTTTCCCAGCAGTTTTTGAGGCCCATGAAAGCCTCTTTTCACTCTCATCCTCTGGCTCGGATTAGTTTTCTTCACACAGGATTCATACATTAACGATGTTCCTCATTGTCAAGGCAGTGATTGTGGTTCATTTTTTATTACTAATGGATCAAAAGCTCATAGTGACACACAGGTGTTTCACATCCGAGGCTGTAATCCAGCTATTTCAGACAGTTTGGCCCTGAAATGTTCACCCCAGGCAGATATTCTTGTGTTTTTGGTTTCCTTTATATTTTCCTGTCGCCATCATCATCATCTCCCTGAGGCACAGCTGTTGTAGTGGTGCAGTAACGGTTTTTAGCTCACAAACTGGCTCGCTGTCCAATGACATGTGGCTCTATCAGCCCGCCAACACTGGAGAAGCACACACACAGAAACACACACAAATTCACACCCAGGCATACAACACACAGTACACTGAGAGATAAGTGTCTATGCCCTGTTGAACACTTGCCTATGAGGGAGTTTCCAGACATGGCAGCCAACTCACAAACACAAATACACACAAACGCACACGCACACAATGGCCCTGGGTGGTTAGTTTGGCAGTTACAGTACAAGTGTGGATGGTCACTGCGTCTCCATATGCAGTAGCTGTTGTATTGTTGGCAGGTTGGGTGAATCCTGTCACTCTCCTGGAGCGTGTCTGATAGTTTGGCAGTTGCAATTTGACAAAGGCGGGAAAAGCTACCTGGAAAGTATAAGCAAGCCATTATCCTCATAGTTTCACGTGGATCTCTCATTATGTTGATACTAAGTTAGCACTGACTTTCTCTATGAGATCTGAGCACTAGTGTTGCGTGCAGATGGAATAATAATCAATTTAATATTAATACTGTAAAATTAAAGCTCCTTCGAGTTGTTTTAGGCTGGTATGAAACAGTCTGAAGTTGACTGTACATCTTTGCCAAAGTATCCCTATCCTTTTGATGCTATTATGACCAATTTAGGCTTGACATAGTGGAGTAAAACACAGCACAGTGGACTGTACAGTCATGGCCAAAAGTTTTGAGAATGACACAAATATTACATTTTCACAAAGTCTGCTGCTTCAGGGTTTTTAGGTGTTTTTGTCAGATGTTTCTATGGTATAATGAAATACAATTAGAAGCATTTCATAAGTATCAAAAGCTTTTATTGAGAATTACACAGAATTCATGCAATAAGTCAATATTTGCAGTGTTGACCCTTCTTTTTCAAGACCTCTGCAATTCTCCCTGGCATGCTGTCAATCAACTTCTGGACCAAATCCTGACTGATGGCAGTCCATTCTTGCATAATCAATGCTTGGAGTTTGTCAGAATTTGTGGGTTTTTGACCACAAGTTCTCAATGGGATTAAGATCTGGGGAGTTTCCTGGCCAAGGGCCCAAAATCTTAGTGTTTTGTTCCCCAAGCCATTTTGTTATGACTTTTGCTTTATGGCAATCATGCTGGAAAAGGCATTCTTCATCACCAAACTGCCCTTGGATGGTTGGGAGAAGTTGCTCTCGGAGGACGTTCTGGTACCATTCTTTATTCATGGCTGTGTTTTTAGGCAAGATTGTGAGAGAGCCCACTCCCTTGACTGAAAAGCAACCCCACACATGAATGGTCTCAGGATGCTTCACTGTTGGCAAGAGACAGGACTGATGGTAGCGCTCACCTCGTCTTCTCCAAACAAGCCTTCCTCCAGATGCACCAAACAATCGGAAAGGGGATTCATCAGAGAAAAGGACTTTACCCCAGTCCTCAGCAGTCCAGTCCCTGTACCTTCTGCAGAATATCAGTCTGTCCCTGATGTTTTTACTGGAGAGAAGTGGCTTCTTTGCTGCCCTCCTTGACACCAGGCCGTCCTCCAAAAGTCTTCGCCTCACTGTGCGTGCAGATGCACTCACACCTGCCTGCTGCCATTCCTGAGCAAGCTCTGCACTGGTGGTGGCCCGATCCCACGGCTGTAACACCTTCAGGAGACGGTCCTGGCGCTTGCTGGACTTTCTTGGGCGCCCTGGAGCCTGTTTGGCAAAAATTGAACCTCTCTCCTTGAAGTTCTTGATAATTCAATAGACGGATGACTGAGGTGCAATCTTACTCGCTGCTATAAACTTCCCTGTTAGGCCCTTTTTGTGCAATGCAATGATGGCTGCACGTGTTTCCTTGCAGGTAACCATGGCTAACAGATGAGGAACAATGGGGTCATGCACCATCTTCCTTTTAAAGTCACTCAATCATGACAGATTGATCGCCAGCCTTGTCCTCATCAACACCCACACCTGTGTTAATGTGTGTGACACCTGTGTGTCATTGAAATTATGTTAGCTGGTCTTTTGTGGCAGGGCTGAAATGCAGTGGAAATGTGTTTTTGGTGATAAAGTTCATTTTCAAGGCAAAGAGGGACTTTGCAATTAATTGCAGTTGAGCTGATCACTCCTCATAACATTCTGGAGTATATGCAAAGTGCCATTATAAAAACTGAAACAGCAGACTTTGTGAAAATGTAATATTTGTGTCATTCTCAAAACTTTTGGCCATGACTGTACCATGCCACATCATGCCTGAACATCTACCTCAAATAAATTGGTTGCAATTGTACCAGCTGCTCACAATTGCAGCATTGTTGGCTACTTGCTGAAATGTGCGTCATGGTATGTACTATGTAGCAAGTATCCATCTGTAAACTGTATACTTTGCATTTGTGCCAATGACGTCATGTGTGTGGGGTTACTTTTTCTGTGAGCGGGAGACTTATGTCATCGTGTCACAGCAGGGTTACAGCACCACTTCAAAAGAAGATGAAATAAGTGACTATGAGCCTCACTCGGTTTTCTATCCGCTCTCCGTTGCTCCTTTACATAGCCCTTGTGTCCGTCTCTTTCTGCATCCTCTCATCTTTCCCCACTTTGGTCTGGGTGTCTTCTCTTCCCTCCTTCTTTCCCTCCTTCCCTCCTTCTTGGGGGAAGGATAGATTTAAACTTTGAACAAAGGACATAAGGAGGAAAACTTTACAGAAACATTTGAAGTGTTTTTCCCTCTTCTCCATTCTAAGAAATGTCATCCACACCCAAGAAACGGTTTCAAAAGAAGCAGAAAGTGGCTGACTAAAGCCAGACAATGCCCTTGGCTCCCTCCAGCTCCTCCAAATCCTTGTATTGTTGCAGTGGTTATTTGTGTTGCCTCTTCCACTGGGCCCCGCCGGGGTTTTTGTTTATCTCGGCTCAGTGCTGAGGTCTTGTCAGAAAATGAGGGCAGGGCTGCTGTTTTGGCCTCAGGTCAACTTGTAACTGAAAAAAAGTTTGTGTTTTTAGTTTTAAAAATAAACCGAAACTCACAGCTAATGACAAAATTGTCAGCTGGATCCAAGTTCAGATTTTGTGTCTGTCCTCTAGCTTTGTCGTAGCATCTACATTGTTTGATTTATTCATTCAGCAGTGGTGAGATTACAGGGGGGAGAACATTGCCAATATTGCCACACAAACAGAAACAGTCTACTACTAAAGGTCACTCACCTAGACTTTTTTTTTTGCCAAAAAATGAACAAAAATACCTCTGATGCTTCCGAAAATTTTGGATCATTTTAGGGTTACACCTACATAAATCCAATACCATAATCACCTATCCCTGAAGAAAAACAACTTTTTCCCTTGGGAGTTTTTTCTTCACTGCTTCAAAATAGTAGCTCACATCATTAGCTGTATTGTACTTGTGTTTCTCTGATGCTCTTGCAGACATGACAAAAAAAAAAAGCCATGGCATCAGAACATCGCTACCTAAATCCTAAGGAACAATAAAAACATGGTGGACAGCTCTTCATGTAATACTTTCTGGGTAACAGATATTGGTGTTTTCACCATGCTACTCTAGAGTTGTCATGGTACTAGAATTTTGAACTACGATTTGATACCAGTAAAAATCAGACAATATCAATACATATTTCAATACAACAGCAAAAAAAAAAAAAAAACACTTCTTCAAATTTTCTTATATGATATCCATATTGTTTTTGATTTCTAATCTGCACACAGTGCTGGTTTGAAAATGTAATTGAACACAGACCAACATTAAAAATAAACTACTGATAAAGGCAAACTGAAAATTTTCCTACAAATATTTAATATACAATATTGTATATATCCTTTTTGTTATAATTAATAATCCAGAAGAAGTTTTATGCTACTCCACATGGCATGTACTTTATGTAAGGTATAATTTATAGTGAGCAGGTAGTTCTGTAATTTAGAATCAAATTTTCCACACTGTGCTACAGTGTCAACAGGCAGATGTGAAATGTGCTGGACTCCTCAGGGTTTTATTTGATATGACCTGTGCAAACAAGTTTTCCCAGTATTGATTTTACCATTGAGAATTAATAACTATTATTATGGGGTTTTGACCAATCAAAATCAAGCATGTATCAAAGCTGCGTTACATGAAATTAATGATAAATCAATTATTTATAATTAAACCTATTTTTTCTGTAAAGAGCAAAATGTTTGTGTCACTCCGTATTTAATCTCCAGCTGAAATGCATCAATGCTGCACAGTTGAAGGGGTAAAGTAATCATCACCTTCTCAGAATAGTTTCCTCCACACTGTGGACTCTTGTTGAGTTTTGTTTAAGCCTTTTAAGCTTTTAGTTCCATCACTTTTGGTCTTTAGGCCTAAGGAGGGGAGGGTGTGTCTGATGAATTATTTACAGAGCGTTGAGTTAAGATAACAAAATGCTCCAGCGTTTCAGACAGATTGGTGCCATCAGGGGTTCAGAGACTTTACAGTGACCTGTGCTGCAGAGGAGAGGAAAAGTCAACACTCTGATATCATGAATTAACTATTTAAGGGTCTTATTCAAATTACCTAGATCTAGTGTAACTTAGCCATGCTGGTAGTTTTAGTTTTATCCAGGGTTTTAAAATATGGTTCTCTTGGATATCTGCTTTCACTTTATTGGACTTGAGTTGAGCAAAAGCTTTATTCGGTACTTGCATGGAAGAAATAAAACTGTTAACAAGAGTACTGTGGAATATCCAGAGGAAGAAGGGGATTGTCTCTGGTAATAAATGTCACTGCTGAATATTTTAAATATAGATATATTTCAAAAGATCATCATTGTGATTATGTAGAAAATGTAAAAAAGGAAAAATAAAAGTAAGCACAAAATACATAATCTATTTATAATTTAACTAAGAAATTAGTTAAGAACTTTTGAAAAATTCACTGAATTGGACTGCTTTCTTTTTTTCTTCTTTCCCCTACCTCCATTGTTACCATTATCCTACCATTCTTTTGATTAGGGATGTCCCAAGGCGACTAATTCAATTATGAAACAGAGATTTGTATTCAGACTGAACAACTAGTCTAAGGGTAAGAAACCACTCTGAAAGCTGTCAGAATTCAGAACAATTTATTGTTAACGTGGCTCAACAGGGGATCCCAGAGTCTGCAGGTAAATTATGTCAAATTGGTTTGCCAGCTGTGGCTAACAATGGTAGGGCTAGCAACGAGATACCATTATTGCTTGTATACATCCCGTTAGTAGGTAGCATCCTAGCAGTATGACATTTTCTTTTGACAGGCGCTACAGCCACAGCCACAGCCACAGCCAGTGGCGGCTAAATGCATTACAGTGTATAGACAGCCAGAGTGCCAAAAGTATATGCCAAGGTGTTTCAATATTAACAGTTCAATAAGCTGGGAAGACAAATGAACAACAATAAAAAAAAAAACACTTAAAAAACTGAAGTTAAAAAAACATGTAAACTTTTAAGCAGTGTCTGAGTTTATGTTCCTTTACTTTGTCTCCAGTCGATACTTTTAACAGACCCTTTAATCTGTGGAAACTGAACAAATTGTATTCTGTGTTTGTAGACCAAGTGTTGCAACCAATTTGCTTGTAGAGAATCAATCAAGGCAGATTTACCGTTTCACCCATGTCAGATACATAGAATTGGCTTACACACGCAAACACACACACACAGACACTCTCACACACACATACAGATGTCTCTGAGGTCTGCTTAAGTGGACATTTAATCATCAAGGACCTTTTCTTGCTGGTTGAGCTCCACTGAGTGAGCTCAACACACCACGCAAACACACGCACACAAACTGTTTGTATGTGTTACACACACACACACACACACACACACACACACACACACACACACACACACACACACACACACACACACACACACACACACACACACACACACATAGCGTGGCAGTATATTGATTCTCAGTGTTGTACTTGTGCTGTTGGTTAAACAAGACAGTAATAATGGAGCAACATTGTTTAGTCTGCTTATTGAACTGTGACTGGCCGACATTGATTGTTGTCTAATGCTGTGAGAATGCGCTTGTGTGTGTGTGACTTTTTGGAGTGTATCTTTGGGGATGTTAAGGTGTGTGTTTGTAGCTTGCCTTGAGAAATAGAAGGAGCATCTCTTGCATATAGATTTCTTGCTTCCTCCGCTAATTTGTCTTTTCTCAGTTCAGTTCAGTTCAGCGGCTGGAATTCAGTCAAGGCTGCAGAAAAAAAGGAGAAAGTCGAGTGTAGACGACACTGAGAGTGGAGGGAAGAATATGTGAGAGGAAAATTGTCACTGAGGTTTTTGACAACAATGAATGGCAGTGGAACTTAGTGAAAGAGACAAAGAAGAAGAGAGGCAGAGATCAAATGTGAGGCGTTACCAGAAGCATCTGAGAGAAGTAGAGAGGAGCAGATAAAAAGGTGAGGGAAACTCAGGTGAAAATAAGGGGGAAGCTACTTGTTACATTGTGTTTTATATCTTACAGGGGTATTATTCAGTCATATGTATAATATATGAACTACTTAGGTCTATTAAAACCAGTACAGCATCACTCACTTAGGTGATTCTTAGCAGAAATTGTATATCCTAGAGCTAGCTGCTTTAAATATCAGGGCACATTTTTGCCTCTGATCTCTAAATTCAGAACTAATTGGCTTCTTTTGAACATCAAACTTTACTTTCTCACTGTCTTTTTATCACTCTACTTATTTTTTCCCCATGTCAAAGCGGAGGCAAGGCTAGGTTACAGGGTTTACTCATAAATCATATAATGATACTGCTATATCACAAAGTGAAAGGGCCTGCTGTGGGGCTAAATGAAGGCTTGAATAAGTCATCATACCTGAAAGGAGGGTGTATTTAATTCCTAACATGTTATTAACATTTGAAGTCCTGTATGCTTCAAATAATTCATTAAGCTTGGTGCATTATCATTTACCACAAGCTGTTTTGATATTACACAAGGTTATGCCGTCTAAAGTTCCCATGCACCAAAGCCTGACAAGCATACATGAATAATTCATGCTAGTTTAATATTGAAATTGGTCGTTTGTTTTCATGCCAAAGCACTGTGAATGGAGAATTACAGAATGCTTTGGCACCCAATAATGAATCATCAAGATGTTTTGAGTTGACACTGAGAGCATTGAGTATAAGGTATGTTTTTATACTAATGAACAGAGACTCAGACGTTTCAGCGCTCCCCGCGCACGTCTCAAGCTCAGCAGTGGAATTGGTCTCTCTGAGACTTGTACAGGGAGATGCTTGGTCTGCATTTTCTGCCCTATCATTAAAGCTCTTCCTGGTTTTCCTGTAACACACACACAGTTTACACTAACACGCACGTACTGTAAGCGCATGCATTTGCTATAAGGCATACTGCAAGCTTGGGCACACTCTGATATAGGCAGACGTGGACAAGCATTTACATTCACATCACAGACACTGCCTCCTGAAAATGATTACATTCCCTTCATTTCTTATGAACTTTGAATATATGTTGAGTTAAGAGGTTGTCTTTTAAATGGAAATTGTGGTTTAAAGCTGTTTCCAAACTATGAACAAGCTGAAAAGAGCTGTCTGTTTGAATTCAATGCTTGCTTTTATTTGAGATATTTGAAATGAACTATCCGACTCCCCTCTACAGAGAAGCTATGTCATTATAGCTGCATACCTTGGCAGCTCTGTATTTTTCATTTTTTGAATCATGAAATTGGTTCAGACTGAAATTGTGCCACAGATACACACAACAATCTGCAAAGCTTAGTTTTGGAGGATTTTGTGGCTTGAAGCTGTGTCGTGTTTGTCTTGAGCTGTTTGGGATGCTGCTCCACTCTCTTCCTTTCTCACTTGCTCTTTCTCTGTCTTATTCTTTCTTCATTTTCACCATTTCAGCATTTTCACTCCTCCAGCTGCAAAGGCCAGAGGCACTGTCCCCAGGGGGAGTGCATGCGGTGTGTTTGTGTGTCTCTCTGTGTGTGTGTTCAAAGTTGAAGAGATTTTGAGTATGCAGAAGTGTCTGAGGGAGAAAGATAGTGAGACACAGAGATTGTATGAGGAAGGGATTGTGTGTCTCCTGGTGTGTGTGTGTGTGTGTGTGTTTGTGTGTGCACTGCTGTTCCTCAGGCTCTCTAATTGGGACACGGGTTCTGTCTGTGCTGCGCACCAACCATTTTGATGTAAGTCCCACATGAGCATCGCTGTAAATCTTGATAATGGTATTAAGCTTGTCAGGCTGGTCTGGGACTTTAGCCTGCAGTGCGTGCATGCATGCAGAGGCATACACACACACACACACACACACACACACACACACACATGCAGACGCTCCGAGCACAGAATATTGTGAGCAATGCTTATTAATGTAGGAAAGACCCACATAAATATACACCGTACTCTAAAGTCCAAAGTCTGACCATTACCATAACACAGACGGACCAGTGTGGCACTTAAGACAACTTACTACCTGCTAGAAATGTATTTCAGAATGCTATGTTGAGAAGTGTGCATATATACAAATGTAGAATTGAAATTAGTCGACAGATAAAGTTTCTATGCAAAAAATGAAAGTGCTGAATTTGTAAGGGATCAGCACATTTCAGACATAGTTGGGCTGGTAGAAGGTACCTGAGCAGCAGCTAATTAAAATGCACAGTGAACGATGTGACGGTCAGATATAAAGTGACACATTAGTCTGTGCTATAGAGCTGGTTAGACGTGTTCTTTTGTTAAAGTGCCACAGCAGCAGGGATTGTCCTGTCAGCATATGCAGTGGTGGGCGACGTGGGGAAATTACAGCATGTCTTGATTGGTTCGAGCGGTCCTATCTGTACTGTAAAAGCGCTCAAGTTGTTACACTACCTCAGCAGCTTTCAGACATATTGAGGCTAGGAGGAGACATATCTTATTTGAAGACTCTGCCTTCCAACTCAGCATGGTGGTTTTGTACTTTTTTTTGGGAGGGAGTTTGTCCATAGTAACATAATGGCAGTGTCTGTTGTCAGCGCCCTGCAAGGAAACGGAGAAGATTCTGTCCATGGCTGTTTCTCTAAACCTCTAAACAAGCGACGTTGCCTTGAAATAAGGTGAAACTAGTTCATCTGCATAGAAAAGAAGTTGAATTATACCATCCACTTCTCTGATTCTGTCACTTGTTTTGTAGATGGGTTTTGCCTTTCATGAATATACAAGTGCCTAGCTTGTCAAGTCATTGCAGCATGTAGTCCAACTGTCGGAATTAAGCTCATTTTGAGACATTTGAAGTCAAATTGTATTAAAGCACCAGGAGGCGATTTGGCTTGTGCATCTCTTTGATGTTTGATGCAAATGCGTTTTTCATCGCATTTACTTTAGGCAGTGAAATTACCACACAGCAAGCCTCTTAATTTTTGTTTATTCATCTTGTTTGTTTTGTTGATTCGAAACAAATCATATCATGACAGGTGGATTTTTTTTCTGACTCCAGGGAAATTATCTGCAAACACAGAAACATAATTTAGTTTTAAAACCATGGGATATGCATCATAATTCTGCATAAACCACATAAACAAACAGACATTTTCCAGCACATTTCAAATGGAACATAGTCTGTTTTGCTGAAACTACATCAGCAGTCAGTCCCTCTGCAAATGCAAATGTTGTAGCAGCCAAGTGCTGTAAAAGCTAATGAGAGTAATGGGGTCTAGTGTACTCAGTGATGGGCTCCACATAAAGGGAATATGAGGGGGTTAGGCGTACTGTAATATATGGGAATAGATGCCTGCAGCTGTTCGTGCTGGCTCGGGTTCACTTTATGTCTCCATCTCTCAGAGCAGATGGAAAATATTATGATACTGATGAGGAGGGAGAGGAAAAGAGTGAAACACGCATAATACAAGAGAATGAAGGAGTAGGAATACAGACGGCAGAGAAAGAATAACAGCAAAGAAGGTTAAGTTCCCGTCTCATTCAGTAAGAGGTCTTCAAGAGCTGATATTTCATTAAAGTGTCAAAGAAAATCTCTGTTGAATGCTTTTCTTTCCTTTTAATTATTGACTTAAGCACCAGACTGCAGAAAGAGCTGCACTGTAGTGTGAAATATTAAGGATATCTGCCTCTGAGATTTCATTATAGCGGCTGTAAAGCAGACCAGTAATAACGCCCAATTAGTGTCAACAAAACTCTTGCTAAAATATGTTTAATTTCAGCGCACTGAGACTTTGTATTTCTACAAAGTTGGACCTGGAAAAGTTGTGAGGACAGGAAAAAGAAACATTTAAGTAGACTTCCATCCACACATACAGATAAATACACACAGGCAGACAGCCCTCTTGCCATTCTCACAATAATCCCTCTCCCTAACAAATTGTCTGAGAGTTTAGAGTTTGTTAGGGGAAACAAGGAGGAATTTAATCGGCGTGACACCAGCAGGGGAATCTAATAATAGAGACACCAGTGGGGCTTGTTTAATGATTTTCTCTGTTCGCCTTTTTCAATTAGGGTACCTTGCCGTGATCTCTGCAGAGTCTGTGTCTTATTTTTTTCAGTTCACTCCACCTGTCGGAGTCAATTTCTCTTTCTTCCTACCTGTCTGCTGCTGCTCTCTGACGCTCTCTGTTAGCCTGCTTGGCCTTCTGGGTGTTGCGGTTCCTTCCACTATCACTGCAGCTAACACATATTGAGACACTGGGATTTGAATGAAAGCGCTTTTATATAGAATGAAGTGGTTCTTAAATTCAAACATGATTTTCTTTGGAAAGTTGTGTAGCAAGGTCAGGGTCACCAGAATGAACTGCCAGTAACGGAGAAGCTGTATTGCATATTAATGGGCATAAGACCAGAAATAACACAATGTAAAGTAGTAAAAAGAGGGGCCAATGCTGTGGGTTTGTTGCTTAAGGTTCTTGAAATTATTTATAACTCAGGAAGTCCAACATGGGCAATAAAACCACAGATTTATGAACAGTGACTTTTTCACAAAGCATGATGTTCCAAAATGATATGCCAGTAAATCTGTCTCAGCACTGTCACTCATCCTATCTTAAGCAAGTCAGGTATTGGTCATGACATGAACATTTACTTTATAAAATGAGCTGTTTTCAATCATTCAGTCACTTTTTTTTACTTAGTCGAATGTTATGGATATCCTTTGTGAATGAGCAAAACGACTTTGGCACAGTGAGGTACAAAGATGTAGATTAAGAAATAATAGGAGACTGATCTTGGGATTTCTGCACAGAATCAGCACATACCTGGAGTCGAATGTTCAAAACTGACTATCTTCTCACAAGGATATAGCTCAGGGGAGTGGCGGACAACTTCTGGGCTTTCGGTTTAGTCAACAGTTGTTAACAGAAAAACATCTGGCTAAGAATTCTGTTTCTGTGCCATTGTTCACGGACTAACTCGCTACTCGAGAAGCAGGAATGGACCTGAAGTTCAGAGAGGTCCAAGAGCTGATTGTCAGCTGATATTTTACAACAGATATCTGTTATATTATAGGATATTACTCTGACTACGAGATACCACAATACTAAAATCCAGCCATGCCTCTGTAGATTCTACATCCTGTTCTATGTTTTGAATTTAACCTGCAGTAGTAATTTAGTTGTAAACTTGGTATGGGAACAATTTACACTCAAAGTGATAGTACAGTAATCTTCACATGGCTTTTCTTCCATGACAATTGTAATGGTGGGTCGGGGGTTTACACTAAAAAAGGGAAGGGACACAGCAGAAGTCTGTAATGCCAAGAAGATTATGACACAAGTGTTTGTTGGGTGTTTTAGCACAATGATAATATTAATGTGGGATGTCAAGTGCCACTCTGTACAGCCAAACTATGAAGATTGGATGATACCTGGCAGCTGGTGGCCAGGCAGCTGGTGAATAAGGCAGTGATTGTGAAGCAAGAGAGGGACACTGATGTCTATCAGCCAATTCAAGTGTGAATTCAGTGCTGGTGAAATAACACTTCAGTTTTTTCTTTTGGCTGTAGCAGAGACACAAATGTGCATTTTCTCTCATGGATCTACAAATATTGAAATAAATGGAAGGATTTTTGGTTAAGAGCTCATGAACTAAGCTTCTCCAACCTTCTTACAGTCAGTAGGTCATATTACTTCTGGCCCATTAGTTAACTGGTCCTCCTGCTCTGATCTACCCTAGCAACCAACCCCCCTCCTCTCTCTATCTCTATCTCTTTCTCTGTCACACTCCTTCTTCCAATATGTACCTCATGTCCTAAAGATGTGTCATACCTCCATGTCTGGACCGTCGAAAGGGGTTTGTGTCTTCATTCTGTTACCCCGGGGTGACAGGGCATTCCGTCTCCCCTGGTGATAGAACATTCCGTGGCCCACAGTGACAGGGCCGGGAATCCACTGGGAGCGTCTGGAGCTGCTGTGGCATGTGCAGAGAGAAGAGAGACATGGGCATGCCAGGGGTGTGAGTGTGCGCGATAATGTGTGTATGCTAGTGAGTGAGTGGGTGCCAATGTGTGATTTTTGTGATGGTGTTTTATTACTGCCAGAGGTCCTCCCTAATAGACAATATTGAGAGGCAAAATAATTCTAGGGAAATATTTAAGGTTGGAATCGGAGGACAAGAAATGAATGCATTCCACCCAAAGTGTTTGTGTGTGCGTGCATATTTTCCTAGAGGAACAGGGAGTAAAGGGCAATGGGGAATGGTAGCTCTAGGAAACAAAGAGAGTAAAAGGGGCAGCGAAGGGTGAAAGAGGATGCACTTGACAGAGGAGAGCAGCGCTGCATGACTGTGTACTGCCCTAAATCTCCAACCCATTTCCCTAATTTATTCACTGAACCTACTGTTTCAGTGTTAAGACAAAAAGTCAGATACTATTTAACTATTAGCCTGACTATTTCGCTGGAAGTGGACAGTTTAACCCAAGCAGATAAGGAGAAACATGAACAGAAAATTCTAACACGGTGATATAATTGCTGCTAGCGCTCAAAAGTGCTTGAAAGAGCTGCAGAGTTTGCAGACATTTGTGCACTGTGGCTGGGTTCGCAGTAGGAGGGCTGCTATAAATCAGAAATTGGATCCTTGGACTCTAGCGTGTGCACACACACATGTAAGCACGAACACACATGCCATTTCCATCTACCCTTAACTTAACCTATCACCACTCAAATGTCAACACACAGGCCATTTCTATATGTGCTGGTGGTTTACATTGACCGCCCATATTTTCATCCTAAGACAAGATTTATCAATAAAGAAAAATATGTATTCCTTTATTTATATCCTGCAGATATTTGTTTAACTGCTAATAATACCTATACCAGTCTGCATCTGGCTGGCACTTCTTGTTCCATTGCTTTTCCAGTCTGCATTGCTGTTTCCCATACTCTGGCCTACAAATCTTTTACACTCTGTCATTTTGAGTCTGATATTTTTAAAATCTGATCTACCTAAAGATATCAAGGCCGCAGTGCTGGATATTTGCCACAGGCAGATCATGTGTCCCCTGTGGCTGTAATTATTTAAACCTGTGACCATACTTTTGAAACCACAGGGCACATTATTTTTTCCCCACTGTTACTTTAGAGTATGTATTGTAATACTGTACGCATGCTAAGTTTGTCTCTACTGTATCCAGGTCATGGACAGATCTGATTAAACCTGACCGTCCTCATATGAGTTTTGTTTTACAGTGGAGATTTTGTGAAAAAAGGAGCAAACTGTTGTTTTCAATCTTATTTTTCACTTAAAATGACAAATGCAAGCTAATTTAGCTGATTAATTATTTGCCTGAATTTCAAAGAAAGTAGACAGAAGATCAGTCATTGTTTGATTTGAAAAGTTAGACGGACTGAGCTCATCAGTGAGACAATAAGACAGACAGAAACCGTCACAAAAGTGAAACTGCTGATTGCATTCTACAGTTTCACTTGAAGAGGAAAGCATCATAAAACTAGAAACCATTATCGGCCATTAGGCTGGTGTCAGTCAGCAGCAGAATAACAACTCAGCAGTTAGCAGGGAAATGGTCCTCACAACTCAGACTGCATGGGTGGAGGAAATCAGCCTCCAGCCTTCTGGACTGTAAAGCCCCAACACTGTCTGATATCAGCTTTCCACTGGTACACACATACACATAGTTATAATACTGTAATTGTTAGGACCCTCGTTGAATAGAAGTCCTTTTGTTCTTGTTTTCCAGATGTAAACTTGGACCACTGTCCCTATCCATTCTTCAAGAAATATGTAGGATTCTCTCATCTAGAAACAATCCTCTCTATGCTTAGGACGTTTCTGCCAGAACACACACATGTACACACAGCGGCTCAGGTTGAGATACACCAGGAATCTTTTAGCCCTGTGTTTAACCAAAATGGCTAATTTGTTTCCTGGGCAGATGTCATATATTCAGCAGCGGGGAGAGAGGTATCAACTTACAGGAGACACGGTCACATATGCTTAAACACGCACACACATTGTCCTACTGTCAATCCCCTAAATGGTTAAAATTACTGGGTTTGGAAATAGGTTTCCTACGTGTTCCTGTGCTCCTAGTATTTAGTTTTAAGCATAGCCTTTACTTGTAATTTATTTTCCACGTAGAACAAAAGCTTCTATTCATTTGTGTGCCTGAAATGGATTCTTTCGGAAAATGACACCCCATCTGAGAGGGGGATAATTTTGGCAGTATTAATCAATGTGACATCTCCCCCTCTCTGGCTTCCTTTCTTACCTCGTGTGCTCGCTGTAAAGTAAAACAGTTTGCTGAAGCCGTCAATCTGCCGTGTTGGCCTTTCCTTCATCTTTTACCTCTCTCTTTTACACCATGCTGCTTTTCTGTCTTGCTTTCTCGGCAAAGGAAACAGTTTAGGGAACAGTTAGTCAATCGGACCTCTCTGTCCCGCAGAGGGAGTGCAGAATAACGAGCACTACCGGTGGATAATGGCCATGATTTAGCTCCCTAGTCAAAAGGTTACACTGCTCTTGCTCCAGAATGAATGGATGTAATAAGATACCCCTCGGATAAGTAAGTCTCACATGAACTGCAGTACTGTCGAACCCCAAAAGCCTACTTCTTACAGTTATTTTCACTTTTAAAGGGGAGCTATGTCCTTTCCTGTGAGGAGTATGTTTTATTGAAAGGAATAAAGTTGTATATAGAGAGAGTGCAAAAAGGGTGATGGATGCCGAATTTAAAGAGGAAATCACAAGTGCTATTCTCATTATCTTGACTCGTGTAAAAGGAGATAGGGAACTATCGGCCTGATGTAATGTCCTCCCAGGGAAGCGCACAGGAGGACTTGCTGAAAATGGGTTGATTTTGATCACGCAGCTGCCGTTAATATTCTGCACATGAAGCAAGTTCTTCAATTGGTCTTAGTCTAATCTAACACTTAGATGTTGTGAGAAATGTTTGGGAAGAGACAGCCCTCCACCTCTATATACATACACACATGTTCTCAACACATGTTCAAGCACACAAAGTGTCACTTCAGTTAAGGAGGAGCAGTAATAAAGGATTTATTTCATGTAACCCTCGAGCTGTATTTTACAAGTATTTCCAAGTGTTTGTTGTCAACGTATTGACTCGATTAGTTTGTGTATACTCGCCTGTGCACTTATAAGTTCAATGTTGTGTGTTCCTCTCCTGTTTAGCTGTGAACATGCGGTAGTGATTACACATATATTTCCAGTCCTTGGAGTTGACGATTTGAAACACATGATTTCTTTGTTCCTCTTGTTGGCTACTGTGGAAGCTGAGAGGGTGGTATACACCCACCCACCCACACACACACACACAAACACACACACACACACACACACACACACACACACACACACACACACACACACACACACACACACACACACACACACACACACACACACTCTCTCTCTCTATCTCTCTCTCTCTCTCTCTCTCTCTCTCTCTCTCTCTCTCTCTCTCTCTCTCTCTCTCTCTCTCTCTCTCTCTCTCTCTCTCTCACACACACACACACTCAAACACACAAACACACACACACACACACACACACACAAATGCTGAGGCAGGGTGGTAACTTGCTACTGAGTCAACACTAATTAATGCCATATTGTATGTTTTCAAGCCAACTTTTTCCATTCTGTTATTTCTTTGTCTCCTTCAGTGGCTGCATGCCATGTAAAAAAAAAATTAGCTCAGCTGGAATTTAGTCACCGAAAACGAGAGAGAAAATGACATTGTCAAATAAACATAATTTTACAGGAAGCCACTCTTAAGAGAGAAATTATTGAAACTAAACTTAAAAAAAAATTGTGTTTATCAATTGTGGAGAAAAATTTAAACACATTTAAAAGTCTAGTCAAACCACAAGGTTACATAGAGAAATTTGTAGAGTACTTTTGTCTCCTATAGAAGCCATCTGGTGAACTAGGACTGCAAAGTTAGCAGCTACAACTCTAGCTATCAAGGATGTGCAAATGCAAGTCATATTTAAAGTTCCGTAAGCTTTTTTTCAAACCTTTCTATGTGATGTATATGTTGTAAGTTATTTTAATTATTCATCAGCTGAATTTATAAGTGGAAAGCTAGCTAACACATTATCAAGCGTTCAAGTGCTAGTAAGCAAGCGGTAGAAATGCTAACTACCAGTTTGCCACTTTTTAGCCTTTTTTAGCCTCTGTGTTTCTCCAAGAGACCTGCAAAAGGTGGCATCATGTTTCAACAGGGCTACTAGGCCAAGATAAACCTGTCAACATCCTTTCATTCCACTGTTGAAGTGGGCATGCATTTGCAATTTTATTTGAATTCATTAATTTTACAAATCAATATTTTCAGTTTTCAAATGGAGTCCATTTAAGTTTACTTCAACTGATTCTTTTCACTTACATGTCACTCTGTTCCTCCTTTGTCTTTCACACTAAGTACTTCTTAATTGCTTTATCTCATATTTGATTATCTCTGTACCCTTTTGTACTTCTCTTTATCTTTCTTTCATCCTAATTAGTATCGGAGTGTTTGAGTGTGTACATAGATAACCATCTGCCCTGTTTGTCAGTCATTGTCAATACTATTTGAGTTCTTGTACTTGTTTGTCTGGCATGTGAGTGTCTGTGTGTGTGTGTGTGTGTGTGTGTGTGTGTGTATGTGTGTGTGTGTGTGTATGAGAGAAAGAGAGAGAGAGACAGAAGGAGGGGTGGTTCGCATTCAAATGGGCAGACGGCGCTGAACCAATTAGTCTGACACTGTCTTTCCTTCTTTCTCTCTTTGGCATTTCATTTCTGTCTCCTCTCCTTTGTGGCCCTTCTCCCTTCTGTTTTCCTCTGCCTCACCCTTTCTCTCTCTTCCTCACACCTTGACATAAAGACCCCTTCATCTTCTCACTTTTATTACTTTGACAAAATGAGACGCTGTTTGAAAAAAATACATCCACTCATATGAATTATGTATAATACTAGGTTGGAAAATGATAGGTGACTGAAGCTCCTTCCCACTTGTTGAATTCTGCTTTATTTTAAAGATGCTCTTGAATGAACCTCAGGTATAAAGTTTTCCTTTTTGAGCTGATGTCGATGCTTCTGAATGAACTCTCCCCTTCACCTTTACTTTCTGGCAATCTCTCTCAATTCTGTCCTCTCTTCCTCAATCCTCATGCTCCCCGTACAGCAGTTGCCCTTGCAGAAATTGAGAAAAATATGACACCTACTGAGTTTTTAGAGGGACCAAATGTCTGAGAGGGTTAGCATGCAGGTGATAGTGTGTGTGTTTCCCAGCATGCATGCTGAGAAGACATTGTCAAGGCTATGTCTGGTTCAGAAAAATGAGGTCAGAGCATTTAAAGTGTGTGCCAGTGTGTGTTTTTGTTCTTGCACTATATTTAACATTTGCTTGCCTGAGTATTTAAATTTCATTGTATTGTTTTGTTTACCACCACAAAACACGAGCTAGCTCGCTAAATTAGGTCTGTGTTCAACAGCTTAAAACTTGGCTCAGAGCTCGCAGTGAGCACATACACACTCAGAAAAGCCAAGTATTTCTAGTCTACATCCACCCAGCTACATCTCTGACATCCAGCTGGCCTCGGCTGGATGATTGACATTTGAGACAGCCAATTATAAAAGACGATGAAATCAGCTAAACATGTAGCAGCAGGATGCTCGTGTCAGTTTATGAATTAAACATCAGAAAACTGGCTTATGGTTTGATTTGGATTGGGCTTCATGTTTGTTTGTTGCTGCATGTTGTTTGCTGACTGACAATGTTGAGGGGAAGTTTCAGGTAATGGTGTGTGTGTGTGTGTGTGTGTGTGTGGGTGTGTGGGTGTGTGGGTGTGTGGGTGTGTGTGTGTGTGTGTGTGTGTGTGGGTGTGTGTGTGTGTGTGTGTGTGTGTGTGTGTGTGTGTGTGTGTGTGTGTGTGTGTGTGTGTGCAGAAAATGGAAGACACTGACAAATGGCAAAGATCAATGTCCAAATGTCTCAAGAAATCTGGTTGCAGAGTTCCTCTGAGGATAGCTCTCAAGAGTTTTTCTGAACATTTTGACGTGAGTCTGTGACTTTTATATGTAATGTTTGTGTATTGCATATTGTAGGTAGTTTGTTAAGAAGTCTTGCTCAAAATCTTCAGTTATCAAGCGTGTTGTATCAAAGTGTCGATCAGAAACATTTGTTTTCCTGCACAACATTTTACAAAGACTATACACTCTTCTTTTAACATGCTGAGAAACTCTTACTTTGGCTTTTCATGGAGATCTCAAGACAGGATAACCCTCAAAGTCAGACCAGGATCCTTGTTAATGGATAGCTGAAGCAAGGGAAAGAATTTGTTGCAGGAATGTGAGGCGGCCTGGGAGCCCAGAGCCACAAACCACAGGGTGACCGAGGGGGTGGCAAACCTTCTCTCTCCCTCTCTGTCTTTCTGTCTCTCTAGTTCTGTCACATGACCCTCTGCGCTTCCCAGGCTACTGAAAGATGGAACCCAGGACACACACCAGTGTTCAGATGGCAGCACTTAGTCAGGCTGGTTCTCCATTTGAAAGTGTAACTCCACCCTAAAGGCAGACCCAGGGTGGAGTGACCACACAGACAGACTTAAAACAATTTTCAAGAAAAGGTTTTGGCCTCGGGTTGCTTTTTAAAAGGACAAACATGCTGTCTGAGACCCACATTATTGCACAGTCAACCTTTACAGGAGACAAAGGAACGAGCACTGAGAGACAGTTGCATCTTTAAATCATAGAATCAGTTCATAAAACTCAGAAATGACATGTTTTTAAGTGTTTTTTTCCTAAATGGGCGATCAGTAATGTAATGTTTTGACACTGAGAAACCATGGCTTTTAAATTGACTCAGCAGCCTCCTTGTTTGTGTGCTTGAGAATGTGTGTTTGCCTCAGCACACTCCAAGATTGTTTTGTTGGACAATAAATAAATAAATAAATCACAAACTTATTCTTCATTAATTTCACATTTCTCTTATAACTTGTAACACATCAGCCCCAGAAATGAGGAAATATGGACGAATGAAGGGAGGCCAACGTAGTCATTTAAATCAGTAATGCTTTAAAGGTAGTCTGAGAGTTATAAAAGCAAAGCAATTTAATTTCAGTAATTTATTCAACAACTAATTTCCTTCTCTCAAAATGAGGTTAAATAATTTTTTGAGGGGGCAACAACAGTTCTTGGTTATTTTGTTTGTTCTGATCTTTTAATTTGTTTTTCCTCAGCCTGCGTTCAAAAGTAGTTGTGCTCAGATTACATTGTTTACTACATGTAGTCACTCGAAACGTAATTTAAAACCCAAGTCTCTGTGAGTCACTCAGTCTGTCTGTTCACCATGCTTGTTTAGCTGCGTATACACAGACTTATTAAACTAAACTGGCTTGCTTTTTTATTTTGCAAGTTTGTTAATGGTTTTGTTTCAAATGTTTTGATTGGTTTTAAGTTATGCAGGATTACTTTTAGAACAGTTTTTCAATGATGTAAAAATAACCCTTAGACAAACATACTGAAGTCTGTGGCAGTAATTTTAGAGATTATCAGTGAGACTGTTTAGTTTAGTTTATTTGCACATCATAAAAAAGCAACAATAAAGAGTTATGGTATCTTAAAATTAAAACACTAATATAGTAAGACAATTTCTTTCAACATTCAGAAAGTTGGAATTCATAAACTTCAACACTATACAAACACAGTCTCCCAGCACTTTGCTTTGATTAAAATCTTACATGTAGATAAAGCAGCCCTACAAACAGCCATATAGACTCAGGGCTGTCATTTGTCATTTCAGTGCGTCTTGTCACAAGCTGACAGCTGTATATTGTACAGATGATTTTCTCTGCAGCACTTTGTGAAGTATGTCATATTGAGTACATCAAAGCAAACTAGCAGTGTGTGTGTGTATGTTGACATGAGTGTGTGTACACGCGCTTGTGTATGGTTCGACAGTGGTCTGTGTCCATACATACGGCTGTTTTTTTTCGTATATGCATTTAGAGTGTGTTTGCCGTGGGTAATGGGTGTGTGGGGGGGTCGACTGAGATGCTACAAATGTCTTATTTTATTCGTTCTTTAGTGTCTGAGCGCCCTGAGCACTCGTTTTATGCACTGACCTCGTAAACATCTCTCCAGTGGAAACTTAGAAAGTGGAAGGGTGGAAAAAAAGAGGGGAGGGAAAAGAGGTCAATAAAGATGAGAGGGAAGAGGAAGAGGTTGAAAAAGATGGGGATTGGGGTTTAAAAGGAGGAAGTGAAAGAGTGATGGAAGAAACATGGGATGGATTAACAATTAATACTGAAAAGATAGGTTAAAAAAAGTGTTTGATACCTTTTAAAAAGCTGCATGTTCTTCCTTTCGTTGCTTTTGTTCCTGCTGAAGAATTGATTACCCAACACACACACGCACGCACGCACACACACACACACACACACACACACACACACACACACACACACACACACACACACACACACACACACACACACACACACACACACACACACACGTGTACTTACAATATATAAAATAATTCCACTGTACACATTCAGGGATGAAATTACTTTTCAGTCTGTGAGGTATAGAGGGGGCTATTTAAACGATGTGCTTGCATACTGCAGAGGGACAGAACACTCTTTCTTCGTGTGTTTGTGTGTGTGTGTGTGTGTGTGTGTGTGTGTGTGTGTGTGTGTGTGTGTGTTTGTCTGGGGAAATTACAGATTTTCTCTCACATAAATTAAACGAGTCACAGACAGACTTACAAATGAATGACTTCCCTTTTCATTCTCCCTCTGGACTTCACCTATCAACACATTCTTTTCCTCGCTATCACTCACAGACTCACTCTTGCAAACATAAAAATACACAAGGACAACATTTTTTCAAGTCTTCATATATATATGCCTCTTCCTGGTTCTCACAGACCAGCTACTCGTGGGACAGAAAATAATCTGTTCACAGATCAGCACTAACGATTCCCCACCATTCAGAGTTTGTCAGGTTACTAAATATTGTTGACTTTTTGGCCCTCCTAACAGAGAATTGGAAAACCCTTGACATTTTCTCACATATATTGGTTACCCTCTCATCCTTACTTCCTCTCACCCCCTCTTCCTTTTCCTCTCTCCAACACACACACACACACACACACACACACACACACACACACACACACACACACACACACACACACACACACACGCACACACGCACACACGCACACACAGGCACTTACAAATGGGGACAAGCACACACATGGGGATTTGGAAAGTGGTTTTGGACATTTGCTCTCCTTCTAAGCACTTAAAAGGGATTTCAACAGGAGAAAATGGAGGAGAACAGCAATGGAGAGGGATGAAGGAGAGGGGAGGAGAGGGAGGAAAAGGAGGGATGGGTGTATCCAAATGGGATAATAGAAGAGTTGTTCCCTCCTCTGAGCTCTTTTAGTACCACCTTGCTCCCCTGTGTTCTCTGTATAATTTGTATGAATGGTGTAATTTTGGCTCTGCTCTCACTGTCATGCAATGCTGCCTCTTTCTTCAGCTGCTCTAATTGAGATGAATCATAAAGACAAATGCTAACTTCGTCTTTCTTTCAGTCATTCATACTTCCTTGTCTTTGAATTCAGTTATCCATAATCGTCCTTTTTAAACTGTTTATTGGCCACAATGATAACATGCCAGCAGTGAAGGACAGTGCTGGCGTAATCAGAGTGGAGGGCCAGTAAATGTGGCTGCTGAAAGCTCCTTCCCCATTTGGTTTCCCTCTATGCTTACTTCACTGTGAGCCTTTCCAAATATTATTGCTTTGCACTAAGAGGGAAATCAGGAGAAAAGGAACATTATGGAGGAAGGGAAGTGGGGGGAGTTGAGTGGTGGGTGTGTATGATCTTAAATACTCGCACAAAATCAGCCTTTTCAAGATGTTTACTTTGTAAATCAAGCAGAAAAAAAGATCCTTCTGACTCTGCTTGTATACTTCATTTTAATTAAGAGATGGAGACTCAAAAAAAGAATTACATGACATGAATGAGTTCATTATTAACCAAGTTCTGTTTGTTTTAGCAAGTTTATCCTGCATCAGTTTCTGAGGCTTTAATTTCAGCTTAAACATCTGTTCTACTGACTGATGGAGACAAACCTTTGAAAAGATGCTTCAGATAAGAAAAGGCATTTTACTTTTTCTGTGGCAGATTTTTAAACATCCCTTATTTAAAAAAAAAAAAAATCCTTATCCCTTATAGAATGGTATGCATATTTATGTTGCTGTGTTTCTGGCATATGCAACTGCATCCTGAATACAATATGGCAAAGTGTCAAAGTATCTGGGCAGCAGATGTCTAAACTGATGGTTGACTGTATTGGGATGCAAAACAAAATATGCCGAGTGAAAAGTGAAAATAGCTAACTGTAGTGGCAGTACTGTTGCTAATAAAGAAAATCATACTGCAGTTTATTTTCATGCATGTTGTTTTTGCTAGACTTAGTATTCTTCCAGATGATTCATTAAACAGGATGGCTATCAAGAACTGGTATATTTCAGAACCGGGAAGTGACTGGTTGGTACCATGAGTACTGATAAGTTAATGGACAAATCCTTTTGTACAGCATGAACATTTAATGTTATTTTATTCAATAGTTTAATTCTAACACAGCTAGTATCTGTCCCCTAGTGATGACGAAGCAGCTGCGGTCAGGCAACAGTTGCATTGAGTGGTGCTGGAGAAAGTCCCATGGGTCCATATTACAGTCAGAGCAAATTGCTCAAAAGTTAGTGCTCACTTAGTGTATCCTCATGCTGCGTGTGTAAAAGGTATTTGTGGCTCAAGGCGGTAACAACAGCAACTTTATGAAACAATTAAAAATTAAACATGATAAATCTGAAACAGCGCAGCATGTTTGACAGCTGTAGCAAACCAGATATTCTTAACGCCACTGCTAGCTCTATTGTTAATGTACCCTCAGCGCAGCCTCCAGGTCTGGGTGGTTTTGATTGCAGATGGGACTAGCCAAACTCAAATGCAAGTAATACACAGCTTCTGTTAACATGCCTGTGGTTGTTTGTTACTGTTGTTAGCTAGTTTAGATTGTTAGCACTTCTTTTTTATGTTATTCTTTATTTTAATCCATAGACAGCGTCAGCATCAGCCCCTTCCTTGATCATCAGTGAGTAGAGACCAAACATCAATGAGTATCCAATTCTGTAGCCAGAGACCCTACAAAAAGAGTTGAATATTTTAACATAATGTAATGTCATGTCTTTATTTGTTTATTTATTTTCAATTTTCTGTCATGTGGAACAAACATCATGTGGTCTCATATTATACTCAACTATTAGGGAGGTGTTTTAAGTTTAAAGCATGTTTCGATGTGATTCGGCTGTGAATATGTACACCGTACACGTGCCCTTTTTAAAGAGGATCAATACCCAACCGCTGCCAACAACGACACAGACACGAAGTGTGATAAATTTAAACAGGACATTTCCCCACCTTTTGGATACAAAGCCGACAGACTGGTGGGAATTGCTAGTACGCTATGTTTTCAGACCAGCAACATCAGAGCCATCATGTTTTTTTTTGCAGCTGGACTGATTATGACCCGGTTGCACTCCCGGCTGAAACCTGACCGAATACACATGTTTATTTTTCTCAATAAGAACGAGTAGGCAGAAAACTGGAGACTGTGAGTCTGAAGTACTTTTTATGTTAGTCGTATGAGCCTTCACTTTATAGAATATGTCCGCGTGGAATATTTTTATGAGCCTGATCGTTGATAATCAGTGTTAAACATGTACCCGTATTCAATACCATCAGTTATATGCTTTTTGTTGCTGTAGAAAATATAATTTAGGGGGGAAAGACATATTTGGCCTTGTTTTTGACAAAATAATAATAATGTTTTTTTATTGATTAATCGATAATTGATCTTTAACATTTCAAAAATCGATGACGGAAAATACTTAAAATGTACATCCCTAGTACCCATTCCTAGATGCTAACAGATGTCAATACATATGGGGGATGAGTTTAAGAGGTGAGAGAGAAGCTCTTCTATAATGCATAGTGCTTTAATACCCTGCATTAACTCATTATTGCATGGACATATCATATAACCAAGAAACCAACCAGTCTCTATATGAACGAGGATGACCCGGATTATTTTTATCTTCTCTGCATGTAATATTTTGACATTTGCTAAGTACTTCCATTGGTACGGTCATTCAATATTTATCTGCTCGAGGGAAACACTTGTCGCTTACAATAAAGGAAAATAATAGAAGTTTGGAGGAATGTGATGTCTGCGGGACACAAAATGATACGCTGAGTCCAATCCCCAACAATGCCATAAATATCTAAATCGCTTCTACATAGACGTAAGTCAGTGTAGGCCTCCCCACTCTATTTGTTTTTATTGACAATGTCTGTATGCTTTAAACACCATGTACACATTCATCGCACAGATTCCATTACAGGCTGCATGATAACTACAGCATTAGAGGAGACTGGTTGGAATGCACAGAAGGCTGTAAAATTGTAGTGGGAATTTGATATGCATCACACACGGTTTCACCCACTTATTCATACACTCACACACACACACACACACACACACACACACACACGCACACACGCACACGTACACACAGAATCGTAGCTATAGACACATATCAGATTTGACAGGGTAATGGTTTCTTGCATTTAGTGACCAAGAAATGCATTATGGCCTCAGTAAACCTTCTACTGCCAGCTTGAAATGATGCCAAAATATCACACACACTCACACACACATGAATACACACACCATTTACACACTGTAGATACACGAAGGAACCCTGTGGCATGGCGTCCCCCTGAAAGCACATTCATTCCTGCTGTTATTGCCCTTCCATAAAATCTCTGTTACATGTGAACATGGAGGAGTACCCTTACTACACACACTCACACTCTCTCACACACACACACACACACACACACACACACACACACACACACACACACACACACACACACACACACACACACACACACACACACACACACACACACAGACACACACACTCATAGAGCAGGCTTTAAAATGACTTCATTATGGAAAGACACTGCAAATGAGGGTATCCTTTCCAGGAGTAAGATATTAAGTCATGTTGTCATGGTGCAGGATGTCCTCAGGCTACACAATGAACTGACTTTTTGTTTGGTAAAAAACAGTAGGAAGTTTCTGTTTTAATTACAAAGTTTTATAAGGTTGTTTAGCTTTTTGGGAGATGTTTCCACTGTTGAATTAAAGACTCACTGGGTGCTTGTTGTTTTACACTTGAATTAAGAGTGTGCATGTCTCTTTATGAGCTGAGCAATTTCAAGTTTTATACACCTACTCGGAATGTGGGGGGAATAAAAGTGAGAGTGCATTTAACTAAGAGAGAAGAATGGGATTATTGTTCTGCTTTTTAACAGCACAGCGTTGATATAAAGTAATACACAGGAGGAAAAAAAGACTGTTGGCCTTGTCCAAGAAGTTCATTATTAATTCAGCTTTAAAACTCCAAACATAATTTAATAGAAGAGGAAGAACGGGAGGGTGACTTGATATAGGTCAAAATGAATTCCTCCATTTCTGAGCTGTGTGTATATGCAGGTGTGTTTTGCCACTTATGGGGGTTGAGCACACTGCCAGGCTGGCTAAAACCAGCTACATGGTACAGTGAACAGCATCCATTTCATTATTCACTATTTGCTCAGCAGGACTGAGTCACAATTTAGATCATCTCAGACTACAGCAGTGCCTTTCCTCTGCCCGTCGGGTACCTAAACAAACTCAGAGATACAGGGAAACAAACAGGTCAGAAGGATAACTAGAGAAAAAAGGGTTGCAGTTGAGATTCATTTTTAATATTTATTAAACGATGACTATAAATTAGTAATAACTCTGTTTGAATTATTAAATCAGGTGACTGAAACTGTTGAGCACTGTGGTACGTAAAACAGAAATATTCATCGTAATTCTGAGGTGTTTCTTTTTATCTCTTTATTTTACGTTTTTCTTTTCTTTTTTTTGTCAAAGCCTCTTCATTAACTTTAGGGTATGACTATTTGTATAAAACACCAACTGGACTGAAGCCTTGTAGTATTAGTTATCAATATGAGTCAGACTGTCAGCAGTTTGTATCTGCAACAACAGCAGAATTCAATGTTTAACTTCCTGCAACTTCAAACAGCTTCAGGTCAAATGTTGCTTTAACAAAGACATAATACAGTTTTGGACTGCTGCCACAAACTTTGCGTCAGTTGTGCATATAGTGTGTTGGAAAATGCGAGGCTTGGGATTAGAGATCATAACATGCACCCTGGTAAGGTATCAAGGGTGATTTTAATTCAATAAAACTTGTGTAACAGCATAAATTCATGTGCATGTGTGTCTGCACCCACATGTATGTTTTTCTGAAAACTGCTGATCCTGTGCATGTGAGGAGCCAGGACTCCACAGACTGCTGCAGGGAGAGCCGAAGCCTTAGATAACACATGAACATGCATACACAGCTTTGATAACTTCCAACCGTCTGCATAGAATGAGAAATACTGTATATACTCTTTGACTTTTTTTCCTCTCTGCAGGCAAAATTTCTGTTAGCTTTTTTAAGCAACACTGAGTGAGTCCTGTGATCTCACTGATCAATACGAAACTGTATGTATCTACCAGCACAGTAATAACAGATATAAAAGAAGCAGATTGTTGTGTTTGACCTATTTCTATGGAGAAGATAATTCACAAGTAAATGTTTGCAGTCTCATAAGACACATTCGAAATGGAACCTTAAGTCTTGCACTGATCACAAAGATTTTTTGCTTATAAAAACTCAACTGGTCATCTTATATTTTGCAGATGAGAGAAGCTGATGGTAAAATATTTCTAGCAGAGGCTGTAGTAACTGTCTGACCTCATCAGCTTGGGTCTCTGCGGGAGTTTACCATTCTGACTGACCTTGTGCACATTCATGATGTTGTTTATTAGTCAGGCGATCCTTTTTGCATCTCAATTCCAGGCCTAGTGTGCTCGTTATACTGGATGAGATACCTTACAGAGTGAGAGGTAGTTTAATTGTTTTCTTTTCTTTTACTTTATTTTGTGGAGTCCTTTAGGTAAAAAAGCTAAAGTTCCATTTGAGCCTGGACAAAAACCATTATAGCACAGAGCTTTAGCACTCCATAGACATTCCAGAGCAGACATCCTGCCTCTTTAATGATATTGAGGCACATTACGGATGCAGTACAAGCCTTTTGTTTGCTCTGGTTTATGTATTGCACTTCTGGTCTGCTTTGTTTAATGTCCACTTTGTATTTGATAAATAAAATCTTGCAAGAATAATTTTGTTTAGGTCTCGAAAATCCTCATTTTGAGTTCATCAGAGAGTGAAGTACAAAGAAAAAACAGTAAACAGATGGAAAAAAAACTGAGTGAGTGATAGAATATGTGCATTTTTTTCTCACAAAACCTTCCTGCCAAATTGCCAAACACCATCGAGCTGCATTCAATGGTGCGTTCAACCGTTTTGGCTGCACCACAAAACTTCCCTGCTGTAATTGCTTAAACATTTTTTTAATCTTCTCCATCTCTCAGACATTCAGTTAATGCATCTTGTATCTGATTGTGTTTCAACAATGTTTCTTGCCTTGGCAGGGTGAGTGTTTGCTTTTCATTGGTGTGAAGGGTCCTGACTGTAATTTAATTGGATTGTGTGTTTTGTGAATCGTTCCGGGCTCTGTGAGAAAAATGATCCATGGAAGAGCAGAAATGCAGATTATAAACTCCTGAGCACACACAGACACAGACACACACAGACACACTATAACAGACTGTAAAGACATGGAAACTAAATAATCAGCTGTCACCCATGCTGATTGTGTTGGGCCCTGTCTTCTTGCAGCTTTTTGCTTCACTGCGTTATGACTTGACATCACTTTAAACGGATTGGACATTTCAATATTCTCTTTCTCCTCTGTCTCTCCTCTGTCTCTTTCTTTTCTTTCCTTGACATTTTAAACTTTAAGTCTCTTGTCTGTCCTGCTAACTCTTCACCACCCTCATGTACCACAAACATGTCTTTTTGTTGGAAATGTTTGTCCTCTAATATCACTGCCATTAGTTCTCCCGACCATAAATATGGTGGAAAAAAGTACTGACTTGATGATGCTGCGGCTACAAGTATAAATTCCAACGTAAGTTTAGTCTGCAGTGATCTTGTTTCTGCAGTTGTGTACATCTTGATTTATCCTTAAAATGTAAAGGGAATGAGGTAACTGTGATGCTTCTGTTACTCTGGATAGTAGCCAACATGTGGACAGCTTGTTTTCCCTCTTCTTAGAATCTATAAGTAGCATCCGCTATTATTGTGTGAGTATAGTTGTTGTGAAGTGTGCCAAAATTATAAGTTAATGTGTTGCACAGTTTCCAGAGTGTGCTTTGTTTTTACTCTATAAACATATATTCCATAGTCACAAACACACACTCTCTAACCTGAGGAGACTGAGTAACCCTAAAGCAGCTGGTCAAACTGATAGCACATCTATCAGACATACACACACACAGACACACACAGATAGAGAGAGATACAGAGAGAAACACACAAAGAGAGATTTTATAGAGGAAAGGATTAAGATAGAAACAGGTTACCGGATCAGTGCAGAGACAAATTATGCCGAAAGAAGTTGGGATGAAATAAAAGGATTGTAAAAGTGAATCATGATGAGGCGGCTCAGTGGAGCTCCTTCCTCATTGAACTCTCCCTCCAGCACTAAGAGAGGCACACACCACACACAGGCAGGCTTTGATGCTGTATCTTGATGTTTGTCTTTTGTTGTTTCCTCATGATTTTAATCTGTGTTTGTATCCTTTATTCTCCATTACACAGCTGATTACTGATGTCTTTGCTGTTGTGCTTTTACTGGAGCTAATCCTGAGTGTCTTCTTGGTGAAGCTGTGTGTGGTGTACTCATTTTGAAACTGGAAGGGAAATTCTTGTCTAATTCGGATTTTGACTGGTCTTGACCCCAATTAAGGTGCCATGTTCGATTTGAGGAGGCTCCTGCTTCAGAGTTTTTCTTTGGAGGAATCCACTGATCCTTAAAATGTGTCTCTGACTCTAATGTTGATCAGGCTGAAGTTAAGTAGACTCATTTTTGTGATGCGCAAAACCCTACATTAATTGGCTAGTTTGAATTCTGCAGAGCACAGTGGGTGTCTTGTCACACAACCTTAGCTGACACAACTGCTCTATCATCTGAAACAGCGAGTCAGGGGCGAGGATGTGTTTGGGCAAGTTCCCTCCTCTTTTAAGTATTCCCAATGCGAATATAGCCAATCTTCAGTACTTCTGAGTCACTTGAATGTGACATGTATTTCACACCATCCCAAAAGTTTCATCATTACCTTGTGTTTCAGAAGTTAGTTAAATTCAGTTTTTAGATGAGCTGTGTCCGCCACACTGTTGAATCATTTAGACAGTTGAAAACAGTTTGGAAACTCCTGCAGTTCAGAATTAGGCTTTCAAAGCTTTCAAGGCTTGGTTAACTTGCCCTAGGGAGTATGTTAAGTCCTTGGTGAAGCACAGACTAGACCTCACAGTGTGAAAACTCTGCACCTCCTCCACTCTGTGCCGTTCTAAATGAAACTGTTATACTGAATTTTCATTTCTATACACGCTCATGTCATTATGACTGAACATTCAGCTTCAGTTGTTACCGTGTTCACAACCTCTACAGGAATGAACTTCAGCTGGGATATTTTTGTTAGTGACTGTGAACTCTTTTTCAACATTTAGATGAGAGAGGCTTGTTGTATCACTCAGTATAATGGAACTTTTATTGTTTTCATTGATATGGGCTGTAATCATGTCTGAATAACTAAAAAAATGGCGGTTAGCACATTCTCTTGCAGATTTATAGAGCTACTTGCTTAGAGTGCTGAAACCTCTAAGCAGTGAAGATGGATAAGAAGTAAATCTGCATCAGCTGACAATGAATCATATCATTTTAGTTATTCTTGAATGAAGGAGTCAAGCCTACTTAGGTTTCTTATTTTGAGTTGTGAGGATTAAATATTTTATGATTTTAAATCATGTCTTGTTTGGTGAAATTGCATTGAATGAAAACGGATACAAGTAAACATGAAAGGTAACACCTGGTCTGACAGCTGACACTAGTTGATTTCCTTGTAAGGAAATCCAATTGCAGCTAAGTATCAGGAAAAAAAACATGCATTTATCATTGCAAACGAGGGCTGTTAGTGTTGACACGTTAATAACAACGAAATGAAGGTCCAAAATTATCGTTTTCTCCTCTAAGAATTATATGCTATTTTGTCATGTTGCTGTCCCTACTTAAGCAGCTGCAGCGTCTTCCTGCTTCCTGTTGCCGCCTTGTTGAAAAAGAGCCACACCACTGCACTTCTGATTGGTTGACTTCACTTTGATAAAATGTACAGGGCTCATTAATATGCACTTTGTGTCAAATGGAAATAATGGTTTGTTTGTTTTTTCGAGTTTGAGCGACCACCTATGAGCTGAGTATACAGTTGCAGCTAATCAGACTGATATCAGGGGGCAACTGCATCACAAAAGTCAGAAGAGTGAATTCCCACAGACATGTGGATGAAACTAAATCATAGAACTCAACTACTAATCACTTGTTTCTTTAGGTAACCACAAGTCCCTCCATTTTCAATAAAGCTCAAACTTAATGGAGCTATTGGTGTTTTTATTTGTCATGCACTTTATTGAAATGTGCAGCACAGTTTGTAAATGTACTTTGAATCACTTTGAAGCTGTCTCCTACCTCTGAGTCATGGTTTCAGATCACACTGGTGTAGCAGTGCAGCATTTATTTGAATAT
Organism: Notolabrus celidotus; assembly: GCF_009762535.1. Lineage (NCBI taxonomy): Eukaryota > Metazoa > Chordata > Actinopteri > Labriformes > Labridae > Notolabrus > Notolabrus celidotus. The sequence goes on from NC_048280.1 coordinate 20,305,508, forward strand.
TAAGCCTAAAAGTCAAGATCATGAAGTACATTTCATTGCATTTATTTGATGCATACACCCAGACACTTGTATGCATTGCTTTACATGTTTAATGTGGACTTAAAAACTGTTTTGAAATGCAAAATAATGGAATTTTATTCATGCAATTAAAATGCCAATAATCACAACTGACTATTGGAATTCAGCTGCTATTTCTACATTTAAAAAATGAATGGTTTGACAGCCCTATATCAATCATTTCAAACTACAAAACACAACTTTATTGAAAAATACAAAAAGAAATAATTACTACAACAACTGAATGTCTCACTTGTGAAGAGATCATGTGCAAAATCATGCTAAAACAAAGCCAAACTTGTAGTAGTGCACAGGAATAGGCTTTTAATCTTCTCTGTGTCTAATGCTATGAAGTAGGAGCTAAACTCGCTCTGCAGGGGGTTATCAGGACGATCCCATATTACAGACGCCTTCCTTAGGCCTCCGAGGATCAGAGAGTTGCCACTGACTCACTATCACAACTTTCTGGCCAAGTCTGTTGCTATTGTGCTGATTTGGGTTCCCAAGCCTTGCTCTAATACAGAACAACATAACAGGTTGACTGAAACTGCACCTGAATGGACTCTTCATTGTAATACACACAAGAGAAGTGTTTATTTTTAAGAGGTACTACATTGCTGTACACCTTAAGAAATGTAATAAGCATTTCTTTGGAAGCTCACTTTGTTGTCAGTTGAGCTACACAAAAACTTTGAATTTCCACGAGGTAAATGTTGCTCCCCTCAACGACTTACAATAGATGAGTAACCAAAGGAAAATATCTGATCAGTCTTTTGCTTTGTCTTTTACTCCCTCAGATTATTCTCCAGTCTGAGTGTTTGGTAGTACAAGACCGAGGCACTTGTGCAACAATAGGAGGGAAGGAGAAATAGCAGCTAAATGAGACATACTGAATGTGAACATGCTCGTGGGAATACAGATAGAGAGTGAGCGATACAGCAGGAGACAGAGTACGGCAGAACAAACGAAGCAGAGAGTGAATAATAGAACAAGAGGACAAGCAAAGCAAAGCAAAGAGAGGAGTGCTGTGTTGAGTTTGTTTAAAAAAAATACACTCTGCCCATGCCACCTGAAAATGCAGCAGATCTGCTCTTATCCCAGTTTTACAGCAGATCAAATGCTTTGTTTTAAAGCTGAAATCCTACAACAGAGTAATTCTGCCTTCATCTCTTTCTGGGATTTACATCAGCCGTAAGATCTTTATCAACACAGACACAAACACTGTCTGTGCCTTCACTCAGACAGATTTATTAGTGGTCACTGATGCTTGTTGTTGTTTCATGATAGATATCTGCACTATGAAAAGGGTTTCCCCACAATTCTGGGCATTTTAACAGTTGGGAAGAGTTGATAGTTTGCTCATCTTCATCTTCCTCGAGCAACATTGGTGTTGGGACACAATTTCCTGATTAATTTCTTCTGCATTTAACTGTAATTTTCTCTGAGTCTTTCTAAAAGTCAATATGTTGGAATGCAATTCAACCCAACCACAGTGAAATGATTTAGTAATAGAATGATGAAGTAAAATTGTTTTCATATTCTTCACATTATCTTGAGCAAGGATGTCAAAACCATTTTTGCCAGCTTCTGCTTAAAACTGACAAATAGAGCCATGATAAAAATACTTCAAAATAATGGTACTCATAATAATTGTATCCCTTAAGTTTTATAAGCTTATAGATTGTTGCTGAGAAATGATTGACGAAAAAAAATTACCCTCCAACTTTTTCTCAGCCCCTCCCTCTCCTTCCTGTTCTTCACTCTCCTGACAGCAGAGAAATGATTCGCTGTAAATTACTGTCTCTATCTGTTCTTTTGTCTGGAGGTTTGAAGCTTTCACACATTCTCCCAGAGACAAACATCAAAGATCTTCCAAACCACTTTACAATTAGAGCCGAGAGAGTGAAGAAGCTTAAAATGGAGGCTCCATGATTCCACTTTGAGGAACAAGCGCTCAATAAAAAACGTCGGCAAAGAGGACCTAAGTTGTTTGGAGAATCTGAGAGATGAGGTATTTTTCTTTTGGGGAAGAAGGAAGTTCATTATATAGAGTGTCTGATTACCTGAATATTTAAATTGGAGGAAAATTGGGTAGCCTGATAGCTCTGGTTTTCACCCTCTGTTGAAGCAAACGCTTTATGTATCTGTGAAATCTCAAAAAGGCATCTGACTTCATTGAACTTGCCCTTCAAGGTCGTCTTCAAGACAGGTCAGGAAGTAAGAGTCAAAGAAGACGCAGAAATAGAGTTGTGCTATGAGGAAATTTAGAATGGAATATGACCTAGATGTACATTTTAGTAGTTGTGCACTGGTATATATATATATATATATATATATATATATATATATATATATATATATATATATATATAAAAGCATTAAAAAAATCATCCCAGAAAACACAAAATAATATGTCTTGCACTTGTATGAGTCTGGACCACACGATAGACGGTACACCATACAGCCCGCCTCCTCCATAATAACAGATGGCACAATTTTTCACTTTATGGAGAAATTTAGTAGTAATTAGTCTTTAGATGGTAAGAGGAGGAAATGTTTCATAATGCTTGACAGCCCTGTTAGCAGAGTAGAGGAAGGACATTTAAAAAATATAACAAATACTAACACAAGAGTCATTGAACCTCACCAGCCAAATTACTTCTGCCTTGAAGCAATGACTTGGTTCCAGACCATTTTACCAGTGCCCACTGTGGCAGCATTTTGGCTTCACTATTTTTTTTACAATAGGAGGAGGCGGAGGCAATGGTCTGGACCAACGAAGCATGAATAGATATTTTTTTAGTATACTTTTCATATAATGACCTACACACATGAAAACAGAACACAATACCTCATTAAACAGTTTACACATCAAATGTATGACAGTGTTAAGTACCACATTTAATTTTTACTCTATCTCAATATTGGCATCCAAACATTGATTAATCATTAGCAAAGGGCAATGCTAGCTCTTCCTCTTCCTTATTCCATGCTGTGAAAGAATGAGAGAGAATGAGGGACACTTGCAGAGAAAATATCAATGCAAACACAAACATAATGGGGAGAAGAAATGTCTGTGACTTCGCAGAAAAAACAACAAATCCTTCCAGATTGACAGAAAAGGCCAGGCAGCCATATAATCACACATAATCATACACTCAGACAAGAGTCTTCGTAGTTTTTGGTACATTTTGGTATGTCATTCTTTTAAAAAAGCATGTCTCTGCTGCAAATCAGATTTTAATGGCAGCTAGAAATGTTGGACACGCTGGGAGTAGCTTTACAAGTGTAATGAAGAGATGAGTAGAGCAGAGAAGGTAATTCACAGGAGTGAAATAGAGACCTAAGGTATAGAAAGAAGGATAATGCAATAAGAAAGGAGCTACAGAGCAGACGAACAATGCAGGCCTACAATATTATGAAAATTATGAATATTTTACACAACTAAAAATCGAACACACAGAGGTCTTATCTGTTGTGCAAAGTAGCTTTTGCTACATGTGTCCATGATGCTCTGTTTGACTTTTGTAAATGCAGATGGAGAACAAAGCTGCCATGCACTACATCCTGGGGAAGACGATGCCCAGAGGACTTTTCCAGATTGGTTAGCACATGCTGGAATCTGTGTGAGGGATGCAAATGAAGCATATTGTTCTTGGGAGTGAGAGAGTGTGTTTGTGGTTGTTAAATATATATTTACCTGCAGTCACCTTTGTGCTGTGCTCATTTTGTCACTCTTTTTCAGATGTTCTTCAAGCTGAGTTCTGTCAGAACTTAACAACCACATAACTGCTTTAACAATCTTGACAGCTTTGAAACTATCACTTACATTTTCTCTTCCACTTCTTCACCTTTGACAACTCTGCGGCAGCTCGTGTATCATTTGAATATTCAACACAAAGCAGCAGCACATTAGGTGTATTACGGTATTAACGACAGCTGTTCTTATCCATTTATGGCAGCCAAAAGCTGTAACTAACCCGGCAGATAAACTGCAGAGATAAGCGGTGTCATGGGCATGCTGGTGCCTGCTCAGACTTAATGATAGCTGCCTTGTTGATTGCTCTGCTGCCAATTACGGTGCTGGGTAATTGGGGTTGATTGCTTTGAGGCCAATTATGTCTGCTGACACACCCGGTGCCTTTATATTTCTGTGGTGGCGCATGAGGTGTCATTATTCTGTGTGGTCAAATGCAGTGTGGTCCTAAATGATAACATCAAGCTCCTGTTACGTGGGGACATTTACTCCCAATTGTGAATTTTTTACTGACCTTTTTTTTTAACTTGGATAAAAGTTTTCTTGGGTTCTTTGTGGGCTGACTTGTGTCGCAGTAGCCCATTGAAGGCCCAATTAGAGTACTGTGGTGCAGCTTTCGCAGTAGTCATATGAATGTGCTCATTATGGTGTGTGGTTGTACAGTAGGTGTCATTACATCCATTCTGGCTAAGCTGGAGGAAGGACAGTGGGCTGCAGACTTCGGGCTGGGTGGCTGAACACTGAGGTTCTATTCACAGTTTGCATTGCAATGAGATGGAGCTGAACAGAGTATTTTTAAACTTGTAACTGACTGGATCTCTGAGTGCTGGGCCCTACTGCCTTAGCATCAGGCAATAACCAGATTTGAAGTCTGTCTATTTAACTAAACCCAATTTTTTCCCTTCAAAATAAACAAAAAAGTCTCTTTGCTCAAGCCAGAGCTGTTTTTTTAACCTGATGAAAAGACACACTTTTCCCCTCAGTTACTGCAGCCTTCAGTATCTTCAGTTTCAGTGTATTTATGTGGTGGTAAATGGTTATTTGTGGGTTGCAATACAGCTGCTGTTGGCTGGACTGAAGGACTTTGTGAGTTTGTCAGAAGGGCTGAGTTAAAGTCACAACTCAAAAAATCACAAGTTCTCCATGTTATCAGCTTATCACACATATGTTTTACAACTTAGCATTTTTCCTCGTACAATGAAGAAAGTGCAGTAATATTGTTTATTAAAGTGAGACATTTAATGCCAGATTCGATAATGAGATGTCTCTAACTGACACCCACAACTATTTATATAGCATTTTCTACCCACATGCTACCTCTAACATGGTTGACTCATTACCCTGAGAATAAAAACAGCGTGGCTGCACAGTAATTATAAATAACTTCTAGGTGGTTCTACAGACATTGCAATAATTGCATGTGGTTGCACTCAAAGGCAGAACGTGGGCTATCTTTCAGGTGTCATCATCTTCAGTGGTCACGCAGTTCACATCTATCCTAACAAAGAAGTTCGTCAGCTCAAGCTTTGAAGACAAACTGAGCCAAATGTGGTTGTATCAGGGGGAAAAAAACAGATGGTAGATTCTAGTTACAGAGTTTATTTCCTTACATTCTTGGTGTAAAGAGTATGCAGGAAATCCAGAGAGGTTTAATGTATTTTGTTGGTCCAGAAAAGGAAGAGCTCAGTGAGTATTTGGTGAAAAAAGACTCTGGGCTGGTTGTTGAGGGGGAAACTGCTCTGAAATGAGAAAACTTATTTGAGGGAGCTTGAAAGACATTTGAGCATAGCTAAAACTTTGATGTTCTCACTAGATGAGATATTGGCAAGTTATGCAGTTAGCAAGAGTTTTTAGGTAATTGAAAGAGGAAGAACCTGAAACCAGCTTGTTTTTTTAAGGGTGTTTAGTCAGAAACTTTTCCATTAGTAAGTTTCTAAGCCTGGACAAAGTGAGCATACAAGTTTACAGAAACTTGTTCAGTGGACTGCTGAGATTGTCAAGGATGAAGCTAACAACAGAGAAAGGCGAGGGAGAGATTAGTGCAGAAGTGGAAATAGAAGCTGCGAGAGGGAGTGAGGAGAGAGAAAAAAGGATGAGAAAGAAAGACACAAATAGCCCCGCTAAAGGACTCTGAGAGATGTTTCCCACAGGGACGAGGCTGATGTAATATTTAGAGGTACAAGGGGCTGTGGTGTCACCTCTTCTAGCTTTTAGCCCTCTCTGAATAGCAGTCAAACACTGCCAGCTCCCCTGCTGCACAGTGGCTGCACACAAGCAAAGTGACATCAAGCAAAAGGCAGACTATTTGTGAAAATATGCAGCATATTAGTGCAACTCTACTGAAGCAAGGAGACCTGCTCAGCAAATTGTGCCTTTCTCAGCAGAAATTCAACTTCAGCAGTCCACAATGAAGAAGAAGAAAAAAGTCAGTTCAACACAACCAAATCTGTTCTTTCAAGCAAGTTTTGTATTTTTCTAAACAGCATTGATCCTTTCAATTCAAAGGCCTTTGTACCAGATTATGTAAATGTAAACCAGGCAGAAACCACCATACTATTCATGACACTGAAAACCCATTTGAAATATATCACCACTGGTAATGTAGATGGAGCATTGAAAGTATACGTAGACGGAACATTTTGCCTCATAGCTCCGGCTTTTGCCATCTCTATCTGAGAGTCTGTCGATAGAAGTTCCAACCGCATGCTCAGCTCACAGTCATTTCAGAAGATGTTTCATTGTTAATGAGAGACAGGAGCCAACATTTTCCCACCTCTTCACTCCTGAGAGAAACATCTACTGAAAAACTGTTATGTAAAGTAAGTGTTTCAGAGTCTGCTCTGTGAGAGTTGCTGGATGAATCACAAAAATCGCTTTAACCAGCTTTTTACATTCTTGAGAATTCAGGTTTTACATAGAGACATTGGCAAAGGCTGTGGGACTGTATCTGATTCCACCTTCTAACTTTAACATCTTCCTAAAAACATTGAAAACCATGTCAGTTTGCTGCTGTTACACTCCAAAAGCCAGGAAAAGTAGCACTGGCTGTGTGGCTTGACCTGGGTGAAGTTCAGTTTGCACTCCAGTGCAATGAGACTATTTGAATTATTGATATGGCAGTTGAAATAGAGTATGACAAATACACACACACACACACACACACACACACACACACACACACACACACACACACACACACACACACACACACACACACACACACACAACACATACACACACATATTCCAAGACAGATTACATGAACTTTCAAACCCTTGGCCCGGGGGGACCTTTAAGCGCCTTCCTCTTATATGTGTTTGTGTGTGTGTGTGTGTGTGTGTGTGTGTGTGTTCGTTCGTTCGTTCGTTCGTTCGTTCGTTCGTTCGTTCGTTCGTTCGTTCGTTCGTTCGTTCGTTCGTTCGTTCGTTCGTTCGTTCGTTCGTTCGTTCGTTCGTTCGTTCGTTCGTTCGTTCGTTCGTTCGTTCGTTCGTTCGTTCGTTCGTTCGTTCGTTCGTTCGTTCGTTCGTTCGTTCGTTCGTTCGTCCGTCCTGAGCTTGACAACAGGCCCTTTCATAAAGGTCTTGGCCCTTCATCTACCATGGGGCTTAGTCTGCATACACCTTGCCCCTGGAAGGACCTACACCTCTCTGTCTCTTTTCCTTATTTCCTCCTCCTTAAGTCTCTTTATTATTGCCATCTCTGCTCCTTTAATTTACTGGGTCTGACTTACTTACATCTATTTATTTTCCTGTCCTCTTTCTTTCTTCTCTCCTAGAATCTAATCATCCATATCATTTTCTCACGTAGAATTACCTGTACACATTTCACTTTTCCCTCTCCTGAACCCATTGCTCTCCTCCCTCCCTACCATCCCTCATATTTTGATCTCTCTAACCTTCTCCCCTCTTCTGTCATCCTTTCTGTTTTTCTCCCTCTCATCCATACACAAACTCATACATATTCCCTTTTTAGGAGGATCTCCTTCACACTCGTGCTCGTGCACACACTGTGAAATCCTCTTGTAGGTATTTACATGTCATGTTAAATGGATGAGCTGAGAGAAGGGCTGTTGTCTTGTCCTTTAGTGCTGGTTGTAGTGAGATAGAGAAGACAGGTTTTGAGATTTCCTATCATTCTGAATCCTGTTCTGGATGGACAGCAGAATAAATGAAGTGATTACATATTGTTTGATGGAATAGTGATGTTACAGTGCAAACCCTGTATGGTGTGATATATGCCCTTATAATCCTGGGTCTCCTGCAGGGACCCCTTTATTCATTTATCTATTGAATTATTCTTTTTTTTTTTCATTTGATAGTACACTAAGTGAGGATTTTAATGAAAGGCATGTTTTTACCATCCCATCTTTCTTTTTTCAGTAACGTGTCTCTTTCTACAAAAGAATATACATGTGATGGCAAAAACATGCCTTTAGAAATATACATTTCTGATCCGTCAGCCCAAACTGCAGTTACAGAAATGATGTGCTCAAATCAACAGCCATTTGTGGACGTTCCTTTTCCAGATGTTCTCCACAAACAAGGTAAATAAAACCCTGAAAGTGGGTTAGAGAATATAAAAGTGGTTCATAGACAGTGCTATTCAAAGTGAACTAAATAATTTAGGGAAAAAAATCTGTCATTCACATCACATCATGACAAAATGGATTTAGGGTGATCATTTCTGGGGAAGTTGTTTGTTGAGTCACAGCCTGACTCTGTAACCTATTTTCACAGAACCACAACAGTAGCCAGACATACTTACTTTTGCATGGATGCTGACAGTCACATCTCAAGATAAATAGGTTGCAGTCTATGAAAACATAGGGGGATGCTGCTCATGTGAATACGCTGGCAGATAATGGGTTGGATTTTTATCCTTGAACTAAGTTGGTTAGATGCATAGGCTGGAAAGACGGCTAGCATCAATGCTCCACAGCAAAGAAAAACACATACTCATAAAGTACTGCCCTAAAAGTAAGTAAGATTGGCTGCAATGAGACTTGTGTGTGTGAATGAATGCAGTCAGAGATAAGTTTTCACACTAGAGTCTGTATAATACCACCAAACATGTATTTACATATTCAAGCTTTGGGTCATTCGAATTTGTAGGGGCAGCTGAAGGCACGGACACATATTATTTATCCACTGAGAAATGATTCAAACACTGACGCATAAATGTAGCTTAACAACGTGAAAATCATTCAGTACATGATTTTTGTTCAGATGCACTAAGTTGATTTTGCTGGCTTTGGCCCTCTCTTTTCCTTTAAGATGAACACAGAGTACGTAACTGAATGTATTAAAGTACTCTCTTTGGGCCGACACAGTAATTCACTTAGAAATATTTCAACTGTATTTGACTCGTTTGTTAATGCATGAATTAATGCAGCACCATCATGGTCCTATTCCATGCACTCATAGGAGAGTTCAATGAATGTTACTGTGAGTCAACAAGAGAACAAGGGAAGGAGACATGGCCCTTGTTGGATGGAAATGCACTTTGCTCAAGTCTTATACACGACTTCATATCTCCTGTTTATTTCTTCGAACCCTCAACCTCTCTCCACCCTCTCTCTTTTTCTCTTGATGCCCATCATGGTGTTGACGTCTCTCTCTCTTTCTCTTTCGCTCTTTCTCACTCCTTCTCTCTCTTTCACTCTGTCTTAGCTATTTCCCTCCACCACTCTGTCTCCTAGTCTGTCTGTTAGTCACCTTGAGATTCTGAGTGTCCATTAAGGCTTTCAACTTTTCAGAAGCACAGTGCTTTCAGAGCCTTCCTGGGTTTACATTATTTTCACCCACGACTGGCCACTCTCATCAGGACATAAAAAAATATGAGCGAGCACGTACACTCGCAGGACTAACAACACTGAATATAAAACTCTAAAGGTTGATTTTAATGTTTTATTTCTGCATCCACTCCCTCTGATTGAAATTTATTTTGCAGTTATTGGAAATCCTACATAAATCCTGCTTGACCCAGCAATTGGGCTTTTATGACTGTATGTCAATGTGCATCAATAGCCCAGGAGTGTGAATAAGAGGTTTTGAAAGCTTTGCCTTTTGCAAGACCCCGTGGATATTTCTACACATCCGCACAAAATACACCAGGAACAATAGAGAAGTATTGAATGCTGTCTGCTTGCATGTGTGTGTGTGTGTGTGTGTGTGTGTGTGAGAGAGAGAGGGTGTGTGTGGTCCTGTCAGCATTTCAAAGCAGCTCCAGTAGATTGGTTTGTCATGTTGCTGACTGGGTGCTTCAGTTTTTTATCCAGGGCAAAGCCTTTTTCCCCTCTCACACACACACATATATAAACACACACATAAACACAGTGGGTCTGTGTGTCTGCAAGGTTTTCCTGCTTTCAAAATAGCCATTTGTCAAAGTCTCTCTCTTTATGTGTTGGAAAGTTATGTGGAGCTTCTCTCTGTCTCTGCATGTGACTCTTTTTGTTGTTTGTGCGGGTAACTGTCTGTCTCCCACTTTTCTATACAGCCCCTCATTTATGCCCCCACCTTTGTGTTGTGTACACAGTTTGTGTGGGTTGATGCTTATGCTGTTCTGCAGTAGTTCTGACATTGTCGGAGGTAACTGTCTGATTTTATCTGAGTGTTATATGCTTTGTGTTTAGTACAGGCAGATTTTCAACATGCAATGAAAAGGTTGTTAGTAACTTTTATTGATAATTTAACATGTTTAATACTACACCATAAAGACCCCTGTTCATCTAAATAAAACAACACATTTGGAAAGTAGTGCTTGATGGTGGATTTGTCCCTGTTTAATAGGGTTGCACCTCCTGTGGTCGCCCAATTGACCTTATCATAAAATGCCGCTGTAATACTCAATAAAGTTTGGTATTAACCGGCCATGCATCATTAATTGCATAGGACTTGAGATCATTTTCTCTCCATCAGAATCATTTAAATACCACTGTTAAACAGGGCAAGATGGCATGTATGATCTGTAATATTTCCTTCACTTTGGCATGTATCTAAACATCTCACCTGTTTACATGTAGATGGGGGTTGTCTGAATGACTGCCTTTATGTTGTAGTATGAATATATTACTATGCAGACGTAAATAATTAATGTTTATACGTTTGTGGGTGTTGAAGCTTAGGCACAAGCACTTAATTAACACAACCCTTATGTAATTTAATGTGAATGCATTAACTGTTAACTTTATGAACCATCTCCTGAATGGTAAATGATCTGGCAGATGTGAGTGTAACTGTGTGTAAGTTGAATCATACATTAAACAAAAGGCATGTGTACATGGTGGACTGTATAAAACATGTTTGTAGTCTGTGATGTCCCGTACTGATTCAAGTTCATGGTAGCTGTTTCCAGGAGGCTAAAAGCGAGCCTCAGTTCAACTTCTTTGCTTTTTTGAGGTTGGTCAAAAGTTAGGTTGAGTCAGCATTTCCAACATGATGACCACCATTGTTGGGGTTCATACCACTTCGTCATACGATGTCACTGAGACTACATTCATGTTTTTTACAGTCTTTGATTTTAACATGAGTGTTAATAGGACTTATGTTGGCCTCAAATGGACTCATGAGGAACTGTTGTTTTTACACTTCTGCACTGGCTTCATTTTTCAACACCAGAAGTTGCTGCTTGTTGATCATGCAACTTATGGCCCTTTTCCACCGTCCCGTCTTAGCCCTACTCTACTCGACCTCACCCGACTCTACTCAGTTTGCATTTCCACCAGCGCGGTACCTCGTGTCAGATACCTTTTGTACCTGCTCTGCTCTGGTTCCAAGCAAGCTGAACCGATACTTAAAGGTGACGTTGATGAACTGCCGGCCACTGACTGGTCAGAGAATGCCGTCACCGAAGAGTCATGACCACGACGCCCAACACAGGAATCAAACCCGCCATTTGTTGTGTTTGTGTCGCGTTCAAATGACGTGAACGCAGTTTCGCGCAGCAGTTTCGCGCAGCTGTGTTATGACGACCCCGCCCACCGTGAGTCGGTGCTCGGTCTGGTGGAAAAGGTACCCAAACCGAGTAGAGTCGAGTCCAGTAGAGCCTAGTCGAGTCGAGTAGGGCTGGAACTGTGCAGTGTAAAAGGGCCAATATAAGACCATAACTGAAAACTAATTTAAGGGATGCTCAGGCCCACTGAAATCAACTGCAGCCAACAGTGCCAAGCGATGGCATTCACCATTTTGGAAATGCTGATTCAACCTAACTTTCCATCAAAATGGAAACCAACAAAGAGGTAAAGCTGAGGCAGGCCTGAAGTCTTCTGTCAGCAAAATCAGCCAAAAAAAACCTTCTTATAGATAATTATGCCTAACATATGGCTGTGATTCACTGCAAAAACTCAAAACAAAGCAATCAGGGTTCCCACGCGTCCTGGAAAACCTGGAAAATCTGGAAAACAGTTGACCAGTTTTCCAGTACTGGAAAACACCTGGGAAATGGGAGAAAAAGTCAAATGTCCTGGAAAATCACATGTAGTCCTGGAAAATGATTCCAACATGGCTGCGTGCGACCTGACCCTATTAACAAACACATCCCCATTCATTGAAAGTTGAGCGCACGCTGTGCTGGAAAAGACAGCAACACTGCACAACTTTTTCACATATTTTCTCCTTCACTTGGTCATAATCATGCATTCACAGAAAACAGGGGTATATTGTCTAGTTTTATGGTACATGAACCTTGTAGAGTGCTCTTTTGATTCAAAGAGTCTATATTTAAGTTATAGTGTGGCCAGTGGAGTCGGGCAGAAAGCTTGGGGGTCTGTGTCTCACAACTTTCTCTGCAGGCTGAGAGCTCAATTACCGTACTCTAGCTCAGTTGTTCTCAAAGTGGGGTCCTGGGACCCCTGGGGGTCCACGAACTATAGCATGGGGTCCGTGAAATAATTTGAATTAATTTCTAATAACTTATAAAATGTGCTGTGTCATTTCAAAACAGCATATACACCATTGTTATGATACATTTGGTGGCTCGAAGGGATATGTGAGTCTTGCTACTGTAATTTTCTGAAAGTGTTTAAAATCAATTACTTGAAAAGTATAAATGCTGTCATGTTGAGTCCACAAGGAATGAAATGACCCTCTGTTTTAAAGTATACAAGTGGGATTTACTTGATTCAAATTGAAGTGTTATCTGTGTATCACTATGATACAGGTCTGAAGTATTTACATTGATACGTTTTACAATACAAATAGTTCCAAGGGCAACAAGGAGTGCAAATGGTAGTAAGCGTGTGCTTTAGTGATGGGAAGTTCGGCTCTTTTCAGAGAGCCGGCTCTTTTAACTCGGCTCCCAAAGAAGAGCCGGCTCTTTCGTCTCCCGACGGCTCTTAATTTAGGATCTTTATAGCCTATATTTACCTTAACTTTGCAAAAACTAATGGTTTGTGTTGAAAACCCTTTTAGGTACGGGGTTTTTATGAGAATCTTTATAATTGACCAATTTTGTGCATTTATTCTGTTACAAAACCATTCTCCCCTAATCCTAGGGTTAGGGTTAGGGTTAGGGTTGTGATTAGGGTTAGGGCTAGGGGTTGGGATTTGAGGTAGGGTTAGGGTTGTGATTAGGGTTAGGGTGGGGGTTAGGATTAGGGTTATGATTAGGGTTAGGATTAGGGTTAAGATTAGGGTTATGATTGGGTTATGTTTAGGGTTAGGGTTAGGATAGGGTTGGGGTTAGGATTAGGGTTAGGATTAGGGTTAGGATTAGGGTAAGGGTTAGGGTTAGGATGAGGGTTAGGATTAGGGTTTTGGTAGGGTTAGGGTTAGGATTAGGGTTAGGGTTAAGGTTTTGATTAGGGTTAGGGTTAGGATTAAGATTAGGGTTATGATTGGGTTATGATTAGGATTAGGGTTAGGATTAGGTTAGGATTAGGGTTAGGATTAGGGTAAGGGTTAGGGTTAGGATGAGGGTTAGGATTAGGGTTAGGGTTTTGGTAGGGTTAGGGTTAGGATTAGGGTTAGGGTTAGGGTTAAGGTTTTGATTAGGTTAGGGTTATGGTCATATATGATTGGGTTAGGGTTGGGATTTTGGTTAGGGTTAGGGTTAGGGTTGTGATACGGGTTAGGTAGAACCAGAACCAACTCAAGCAAACCCAACCAGAACCGTACCAGAACTGAACCAACCGAACCAGAACCGAACCACGTCTGAACCCGAACCGAACCCTACCAGAACCGAACCGTACCAGAACCGAACCAGAACCAGAACCGAACCAGAACCGAACCAGACCTGAACCAGAACCGAACCGTACCCGATTACACCTAATAAGACACAAAATGTATTGTTTTAAGATATTCAAGCCAAAAATATGGTCTGAATTGTTTACAATGGGTACACACAAATCTGCCTTTAATAAGAAATATTAATTGATAGGTTTCTTGAAATAAGAATGAATTTAAGAAACTTAACTGGTAAGCTTTTCTTATTCCATTGATATCTTATTCCATTGGCTTGTTTGTTTTCTCTCATTACTAGCGTTACTGCGAATAACCACCAGTTTTTTGCTCTTCTCTGCTGCCTTTGCTTTTCTACACTGGGGTTTTGCCAATTGGTTTTAAACAGTGAGTACAGTTGGAAATTTGCATGAAGAATCATCACGCAAATGAATTTGAATGAAATAAGTGATAGAGATATATTCTAAACACAGACAGAAACACTGTGATTATCATACATAGTACACTCACAGCTCTTGAGCTTTTACTTTAGAGTCAGCCCTGAGCATTGGGGACTGTTTGTCAAACTGCATCTGTGTGTGGGTGTGTGTGTGTGTGTGTGTGTGTGTGTGTGTGTGTGTGTGTATAGTACAGCCATCAGCCAGCTGCTCCCCAATTATACAAATGGAGCTGTGAGCAGGTGGAGGACGGAGGGATTTCACTGGACCGTCTCTGTCTGTCACTAACATACGGACACACTGTACATCCAGGAAATCAACTGTATGTACACAATAAAACACACATAGGATTACGTCTATCTCTGTTTATTTATTGTGTGCGTGTGTGTGCGGGTACATTTTACAAGATGATATTTGCAGCCTAGTTACATATCATTTGATTATATTTGTAGCACACATGCAGACTTCATAGAACAACTTGAGGTCTGAATATAGGTTTATTTTGAAATTTCTTTTTAGTTTTTGCAGGTTTTTGAATGCACCTCGCTGTGCGTGCTCCCTTGTGTGCGTCTGTATAAGAATTTTTGTGTGTGTGTGCATTTTGGCAGAGCTCTATGAATGTGCACAAACAACCCTCTGTGTAAATAGCTCATTACCAGTGGGGGGCATGAGTGTACATGTGTGTGTATGTGTAGGTGTTTATGTATGTGTTGATTGATGGGGTCACAGCAGGGTGCCGGGCCTTCTTACAACCCCTCCCTCCCTCTGCTCCTGTTCCTCCCTTCCATCGCTCTGTTCCCTACTCGTTTAATCTGGCGGTGGAGGCGAAGGAGAGCGGGAGCGACAGACACCGAGGGACACTACTCATCTTCAAACATTGCACTGGTGTCTCTTTACCCCCCTTTTTCTCCTCACCCTGTCTCTTTACTTTGCCCCCACTTTTCCCTCTCCTCTCCGCTCGCTTCCATTTCTCCTCCCTGCAGTTTTGTTTCCCTTTTTATCTTCTCCCGCCTCCCTTGCCTTCCTTGTCTTGCTCCCACTGAGAGACAGCGCGTAGAACCTCGCTGATGCAAGACAACTTGTCATTTTTGTTTTGTGCTCTTCAATTTTTTACTTTATTTCCCCCCCCCCCCTGCATTTGAACTTATTTGAAATCTCAAACACTGTTGGGAATGTCAACAAGAAAAACCCAGCCTCCTATCGGTCTCTACTTGACGCATGTATGAGTTTTTTCTTTTGTCTGGATATCTACTTTAATGTCTGATACCCTCCAATCCTTTCCCTCCATCGCTCTCATTTGTTTGTGTTATAAATTTTCTCATCTGCACTTCTGAAAATCTTAAAACGCTACCTTTGTGGGTGTGAAGGAAACGTGTGACAAGACAAAGAGGGAAAGTGTTACTGTGGAGTATATGTAGACCAAGAACCAGACGAGGCAGGTATTTTGAGCAGAAAGACACAAAATAATAACTAAATAAAAAGTATTTTGTACCTAAAGCATTAGCAAAACATGCATTCCAAAAAATAAGCTGATATAATGGAAAAAACAAATTTGTTGTTTTGTTTTGATGAGTGTTTTGATGGTCCCATTTCATTCCAGTGTTTGGTTTCTTTTTTCTGCCTTTTCACTTTTCTCCTACACACACCACTCACATGCACACAGCCAGTAGTTTCACGGAACAGCTCTTCATATGACTTATTCATATCCATACAATGCTTTTGCAACAGCTGTGAGGGGGGGAAAGGTAATTTTACTCTTGGGTTGTTTTCTTTCCCTGGAAGGTTGGAAAAATAATTTTCTACTTCATATATAGGCTTGAATTCATAAATACCAAAAAGTCAAATACAAAAAGTAAGAAAACAAGTATAAAAACTTTCTAGTACTCAGTTATGTTACAGCAGATGGCTTCTACATGTTTGATTCTATTGAAACAAATTAAATAGATCATTAGAAATCCTATTTGTGTCACTGTGTCGCTGCCCTTCTCCATTAACTAATTGAGTGTCAGTTATCATTTCTGAGGCTTAACAAAAGACAGTCAATCAGCAGATTACACATTGTTAGTGTGTAAGCCTGAATGAGGAGTGTGCGTTTTCAGGATCTAACAATGTATGTTTATGTGAGTGTGTGTTTGGTCATGAACTGAAATTGAATAAGGGGTTTTAGGGGGGTTTTGTGCCATGAATGACTACTTGAAGACCACCATCACAGCTGATAAACACTCACATATGCACACACATTTGTACTCTCTGAAAAACCACTAAAACACTTGACCTCTGACCTCACCTCCTTTGGAGCCAACTCTTTTTTTGGCCCGTTTCACTCCACCGACCAGTCCAAACAAACGGGCTCTTTGTTTATGAACTCTGGCTTTGTTACTGTGTCATTCTGCTGCTGGCTGCTGTGTCTGTGTGTGCGTGAAAATCAGTGTGTGTGTGTGACATGCTGCCATGTTTTTCTGTGACTGTGTTTATGTTGGTTTCCTGACAAAGAGAAAGTGGTTTTGATTGTCTTCCTGTGCTCATGTTAAACAAAGGCTTAACCGAAGCCAGCAGGAGCGTGACAGAGCGAGACTGACTTGCAGAGAGACACGGTGACAAACAGGAGGGAGACAGGTGGACTGTAAAGGCCCAGAGAGAGGCAGGCAGGCAGGCAACAGTCAGACATCCAGACAGACAGTCTGTCCAGCAGGCAGGGGAGTAAACACAGCATGAACGTGTGTTTGGAGAGGAGATTTACAATCAGATAACCTTAGTTAAACACTCCTCTGCCTGTGACATAAAAATAGAGCATAAAAGAAGACACAGACAGTGATGAAGTATTGACAGCGGTGAATTGGCAATAATCAACTTTATAATGTTGCCATGGAAACAATGATAGCGATAGGGCTGGGTGTAGTAAAAGATGCAGTTGACTTAATTAGACTGTGTTTGCACCTACACACATTTCTGTGAGTATACTTCTTTAGAATCGAGTGTTTATATCTACTTTATCACCAAGTGGATCCCTACTCATGTTTAGTGTGTATGTGTTGGTGCATATGGTGTGTAATATAGGTGTAATCATATCATTTTGTTTGTGTATATGTGTGTATTCCCAGTTTTGTGTGTGTAGCCACATAGAGCAAAACTAAATAACATCCTCCTTCATCCAACCCAAGTTCTTCATCCTGAGGTGATTATCCGGTGATGGTAATAAAAACAGAGAAGAGGGAATTTGATGAATGAGATAAGATGAGAGAGAGAGGCTCTCCTAGCTGAAGGATGAAAGAGAAGAGGAGCTGAGTTCTAAATTTAGTCTGTTTTTGTTAAGAGAACAATATGCAGGCAGATAGTAGATCAAGGTTTCCTGCTCACAGTGGGTTGAAACTAGATCAGGGAGGATTTTTTAATTAAACTAGTGAGTGTGGAGAGTCGTCATGTAAAGGAAATAATTTTGCAGGTATTAGTGGAAAATTTCCCGTATCAAAATAGATGTCAAATGCAGTGCAAGCTCAAACCCAACTTCCTCCTTTTTTTTTATCTTCCATTCATCTCCTCTGTTCTTCCCTATGTCTGATCACCTGTCTCTGAACAATTGTTTTTCAGTGGAGGATTTAATAAAGTCTTGTCAGCCTAAAAAATTTCCTGAAAGGAAATGCAACATTATAAATTCTTATGACAGAAAATGTGCCAGGAAAAATGTCATGTCATCTAAAGGAGAACAATCTTCATGTCACTGTTAGCATAAAGGTTTGTGTTTTTTAATCGCAGTGCAGTCTACATAGTTCCTGGAGAGTTAGATTATCAGTTTTAATATTGCTGAGGCTGATGCCAACACTTTGTGCAGCACTCCAAGATGATTTTATCACTTTCCAGAGGAACAGCGACAAGTGTTAAGAAAGCTTGTCTTAACTGTATAACTCTCTGGACGTGTTTTTGCTTTTTCAGTATAACAATATTAGGTATAATCTGCAAGATTTGGCAGTGATTATAATCTCATTAAGAGGTGGTTTTCCATACAGAATTAAGATTGAGCTTTTAGTTTTGTGGGTTTTGAAAACTTCATCTTTGGCTCTATAAAGGAAAGAAAACAAGTTGTCTCACTGTGGTTAAATTATGGTCTGTGGTTATTTCTCGGCTTGGATTCATGAGTTTGTCGGGGATTGCTGCTACAGTAATGATTAACTCAGAACATGTTGGTTCTGAAATTACAGGGAAAAAAATGTTGTTTTCTGTCAAATTTGTAATTCTTTTTTTCTTCGGCAGTTCCACCCATGAGTGATCTATTCATTTATTCAGTCTTTCCTCAGTACACGCAGTCAGCCAGCAAAGCATGCTCCAAATTGTCTGCTATGTAGGGAATACCTTACAGACAATCAATAAGGCTTTAATTCATCGCTCAAAGATAATTTCATGCTCTCAGAAGCCCATTGGTTATATTAATACATCTATTAAGGCGCTGGGCTATGAACTTCATATTACTCAGCCTCAGAGGGAGTGTAGGAGGAGGGGAGGGAGAGTAGAGTGAAGAGTGCCATGACCAGAGCTATCTCTGCGTGCTAAATGAGAGTTTAAACTGTTAATCATCTTGGTTAGCTTCCCTCTCAGACGAGGTCCAGCACCCTAATGGCTAATAAGACTCTAAAACACTGCCAGAGGAAGCAGGGAGTTCAGCTGCAGACCTGAGAGCAGGCTTGTCTACCTTTACCTTTCACTGCACAGAAAATAGCAGCATCCTTGCTCACCCTCCAATGTTATTTGTTACACTAAACTGTTTGTTTCTATTAGCATCTATTCAAACCCGCTTTATTAAGTGTATTACTTTTTTTTTTAATTGAAAAAGTAAGAGGTAAATGTTTTCTTTTAGACAACATTTTGTTTCTTTTAAAAAGTCAAGAGACGAACATGCACTGTAAAAATGTTTTGTTTTGATTAAAAAAAGAATAAGAATATGCACTTTAAAAAAATAACAAATAAGATCAGCAGAGGGAAAAACACTACACATGTCAAAATAAACATTTACTTTTATACTTTTTTGAAGTACAAGCTTACGTTTTAAATTTGATTAATTTAAGATGATAAGTTGGGTTAAACAGGATTTTTCAACAGAGCAACAGACTAGTACAACTGCACAAACTTAAGATTTTAAAAAGCATAATTTTTTGAATATTTTCCACACAAATCAATACTGTACAGTTTCTGTTAGGTAGTATGTTTGTGCCTACAATGCAATACCTCTAACAAAACAGATTGACTAATGTCTTTGTTTATCAACTCTCATGGCTCACTTTTACAGTGTTGAAAGTGGTTATTGTGACTTTCATAGGTGTTTCCCCAAACCTCTGGGCAGGAACCTAGAAGTGAGCTGTAAAGAATAGTGCTGATATGTGATCTAGGATATTCTTTGCTTCAGTTGGAACTGAAATAATTTAAGTCTGTTTAGATTGGACATGTTCTATGTGAGGAACTTGTATCCATATCCCTTTCCATGTTAACACCCTCTATCTGTATCTGTGTGTGGTTGTTTTGATCCAAACATATTTTTGTCAAACCCTGTTTTAATTTGATGATCTCTATAGTGATTAGGGCCAAAGTTGCTGTATGTCCTCACCATAAACACTTCTTTTGTGTCATCAGTGAATAAAGCAAATTTCAATAGATCTGACACTCTTTATATGTCATTGATGTAGAAAATAAAAAAGATTAAGAGGCAAACTTAAAAGACAGAGAACAGTAAATATGAAAAGAATAATTGACACACTAAAGGAGAAGCGTTAAAAGAGACATCTGACAGGCAGAGAGAACTTTATGAAAAGAGTTGTGGGAGGAACACAGGAGAACAATAATGACTGATGAAAGTCCCCATGATTGATGAGTCATACTCCACTGCAGAAAGGGACAGCCATCACTTTTTTAGACTTGATGGCTTTGGGCCTTTTAAAGCTTTTTTTTTTTTTATCCTTCTACTGCACTTTATGTTTGCTTTTTAACCATATTTCAGTGCAGTCACGTGTGTGAAAATGCACTTACAGACAGCTCTTTCCCGCCTCATGTTTTTTTTTATACCAAGGCTCTTTTTGGCTAGTTAAAAGTTGAGGAAGTATTTAGAATATGATCACCTCTATCTTTGGGTTTCCTTTGTTTTTTTCCTAACTGTGCTCTTAGATTTTTGTGTTTGTGCTTTTTTAAGGGCTTTGTTTAGGCAATGACTGCACATGTGTATATGGAACCGGTGGACCTGTATGCAAGCACGAAGTGGAACAAAGGGAAATAGAACCTCCATGTTAATTCTGCTGCAGCTCACAACCAAAATTCATAACATTTATCATGTGAGTGAGCAACAAATTAAGCTAGCAGCAGTAGACTTTTCTTTAACAGTTTAGTAACAAGTTGTGATAGCCAATGTAACGTTGGGGAACTCTCAAACTCACAACTCTCTCACAGGGGAGTTGTACAGAAGGGAGAAGGGAGGGGGTAAAAGGAATAAATAGAAGTTACCACAGAGGAAGAAAAACAGAGGGGCTCTGTACTATAACAGTGGTAAATTCTGCAGTATGGAGATCTTTACAGTCACATATTAACTTTACCGGATACATTTTGTGTAATTATAACAACAAGACATTGACAAACAGTATAGACCATGTTTTGTATATATATATATATATATAGATATATATATATATATATATATATACTGTACATGTGTGTAGTTGTACATTATGTAAAGGCTGTCTGCACATCATATTTACTTGAATGTTGTCACAGTGTGTGTGAGAGTGAGTGGTGTTGAAAGGTTGTGTGGTCTCCTGTCAAAGGTCTCTGACTAATGTAGTGTAAGGGTCAGCCGAGTAACAGTGATAATGAAAGAACAGGCCACAGTGTGTGTGTGTGTTGTGTGTGTGTGTGTGTGTGCCCGCACATATGTGTGTATGTGTCCTGACCTGTGAGAGACAGAACAGAGTTACAGCAGCAGGGAGTCTTCTTCACTATTTCAAAGCCAACACACACCTGGCTTCCATTACACACCAGTTTGCACGCGCACACAGTCTCTCCTCTCTCTCTCTCTCCTCTCTCCTCTCTCTCTCCTCTCTCTCTCTCTCTCCTCTCTCTCTCTCTGTCTCTCCTCTCTCTCTTTCTTTGTCCTCAAGTTGTGTAGTTTGCAGTTGGAGCCATCAGACACTATAATGGAAGCACTTTCCCATCCGCTTCAAGGCATTGTTGACCGCTTACAAATGCGCAGACACACTAAGACACACTCACAGGCAGCCAGCACACACCATTACCACACACACACACACACACACACACACACACACACACACCACACACACCCACACACACACACACACCCACACACACCACACCACACACACACTCTGCCAAAGCCTTGAGTCCAGGCCTTTACAAAATTACAGACCACTTTCACCATTTATTGAGTGACAGTGGGCAATTTAGCTTTTCTAATGTCACTAAAGCGCGTCATGCGGGCTCGCACATTACAGGATAGGCATTAGTACCAAAGGTAGCTGCAGTGATCAGTGTTAGCTTTTTTTTATCACTTTAGTTCAGGGTTAGAAGAAAGCTTCAGTTTGAGCATTTAGCATGAGCACTGCTGTAGTCACAACTTTGGGACATACAAAAGACAATAACAAACTTTAAAGTAGGGCTGGGCGATATGGAAAATTATGTTATCACGGTAGAATATTTCATATCAGTCGATATCGATAATTATCACGATAAATATTAAATCATTATTTCATTTAAATTTAATTGCAGATTTTTGGTCCTGAGTGAAAGCTGAAGAAACCGACAGTTTGTTAGCTTGTATCTGGATTTAGTTTTTCTGATAAACTTCTTGAATCCATCATTTCTGATGGTGCTAACAGGAAGCAGGTCTTTTGTGTAAAATTAGATTTTTGTGAGGTTATTTCTATAATTTGATTTACATTTACAACAAATATATATCAAATTGTGTACTGTGAATCAGCTCAATAGAGTATTGTTTTGAGTTGTGTTCTCCCCTTTAAGATTACTACGGGTTACAGGCAGAGTTATATTGTTTCCCACAGTGCAGTGAATGCATCACGCTCGTTCGGTTCTCCATTGTATTATGGTCGCGGTGGACAGTGTATTAAGTTAACTAGCGTTTAAGCCCCCCCTCCATTTTAAGTGGCCGGGGGTGTAATTACATGTTTATTTTTATCGAATTTGTATCGAAAATGTTATACATTCATATTGAGAAAAATTAAATCGGAAAAATTATCGTTATCGAATTATCGCCTAGCCCTACTTTAAAGTAATTTCTGCTTTTCTACAGTGTATTTCCCCCCTTTTTGGCTCATGACACTGTCATTTTAGCATTTTTCCTTTTACTCTGACTCTTATTTGGCATATGTTACATTTTTTTTACTGTTAGGGTATTATTTGCGATTCATTTCTCATGTCTGTGTTTTGCATATTTTCCAATATGAATATAATTATGCAGACTGGATACTTTTGAGGTAATATTGAAACGGGTTATACAATTCTATCATTTACTGTACGGTAAAAGGACTGAACATACTGGATGATTTGAAAGATATGGATGAGGTGCATTAGGGGAAGTATCAGATACAGTATTGTTGGAATTGACTTGGGGAAAAGTGAGGATATTTCAGCCTCTTCTGCTTTGATTTGGACGTTCATTTATTATTACTATATTCTCTATCATAAGTGCCCAAATATAAACTTTTTTTTACTTTTTTGGGGGTTTTGAAAAGAGTAAATACAATCATATACATTAAGGAGCTAAAAGGGATGAAATAGTTTGAGTAATTTCTCAGTTTTAAGTTATAGTGAGACTCATTAGATTAAAGGATATGTCCTGAGCTTTGACAAGATAGAGGAAAAACCTAAACAGAGCTTAAAGATGGAGGAACAGGGGAGGTGTGTAGTTCTGTTAGCCAGCCGTTAGCAACAGGAAATGTTGACACAGGCCCCTGACCCAGAGCCTACTGCACACACAAAACACATGCTTTCACACAGTGGCAGCAACACCCAAGATTCCTCACACATCAATTACTCCTGTATGTCTGTGTGTCTACAGCACATATGGTGTGAGTGCGTGTGCGTGTGTCTTACATGAAAAGAGTGTTTTGTAAAAGGCATGCATTGAACTTCTCAAAGGAAAAGGCGCTCCAGATTATTTTTAAAGAACATGTAGCAGACTATTTTCTCACTCACTTTGTATACACACACTTGTGCACACACATTAGAAGAACACACATGGGGCACACCAGGGCACTTTGTGATTGGACTTAATGACCTGAGGAACAACAAAAGGCCTTTCAGCCCTCAGCTTTGGCTGCCGTTTGCAGCTTTGCTCATTAACTCCCACAGGAAGTCGTTACAGGCAGAAATCTTCTCTGATAGGTCAACAGCAGCTGAAAAGGTTCCCAAAACCAGGAAGTAATCAGGTGCTGATTATCAACGTTATGCCAAGTGTAATTACACTTTTTACATTCAGCTGTTTTTTCCAAATATGGGAACACTGTGAGTGATGAAAAAAAGCAATTGTTTGGTGGTTTAAAACTTTCAAAACAGTTTTCAACTTTTGATGCCTACCTTTGAAAGTTGTGCTTTGAACAATAAATATGAGCACTGTAAAGCATTAAGAGAGAGAGACGCTTGCCATGGATTCTTTCAACTTTTTGAAGGAAAGTTAAAAGAACTCAGCTGCTCTAGATTTACACTCAAAAACACTTTTGACAAACGGTTTGTATATATTGACTTGTTCTTTGACATCAGGGTGAGTTTGAGCCTCCGAATCAATGGTTTTTCTAAGCAGTTAGTAGAGTGAAAAGTCAAGATGTTTTGATGAGTTGACTTTTGCTGTATTTGGGTTTTCTAACCAGCCAATTTTCTTTCTGGCAAGGAGAAAATGAGCTTTTTACCCTCTCTTTTTTTCTTATTTTTTTTTGTATTTAGACAGGTGTAGAAGAAGAGAGACACTGCTTTGAGCTTTCAGTGACACTACACAGTAATATAGACTTAACAGGAAGTTATGGGTTATCCTGTTCTCTTCTGTCCACCTCTTCTTGTTGGAAAAACACCCTCCTGTAAAGAACAGGATAAATCTGACAGGGAGGAGTGTTCAGATGGACTGACTGTAGTTGTTGTTTCTGGTGTTGGTGTCTGCCTGTGAATGCAGAAACATTCAGAGGCAATCAGATCCTCTGCTATACTCAAGTCTTTGTTGATCAGTACACAAATACACACACACACACACACCACACCCACACACACACACACACACACACACACACACACACACACACACACACACACACACACCACACACGGCTGATTCCCACATGCACATGAAAGCACAGAATTGGGGAACACTCAGTTGGAAACGAGGCAAAGTTACTGTAGGCAGATTCAAACTCAGCTGTGGACAAAATAATGCTGTTTTTTAAAGACACATTCTCACACACACCACATGTAGATAGTTTTTTCTCATCTTTTATGCTCATACAGTACTCAGAGTGCATTAAACTCACTAGTTTTCTTTGCCTTAGTCAGCTCAAGCATGCTTAGGGTTGTTACAATTTCTTGATGGCAGAGGCCCATGAGAGATGGTAATGATAAGGCATCCACAACACACAGACACACACACTAAAACACACTTTCAGGCTTATGATAAGGCGTCACTTACAAAACTTTGTGAACAGATGTGAGCCGGGCTAGAATCGATAAGCAGTAGCGTCCAGGGGGAAATGTAAATGACGCTACACTACACACAGGGCGACAACAATTTTTTTAGAAGTGTAGATGACTATTTGAATGAGTACCAGAGAGAGGCAGGGAGTGATGCACTGTAAGAGAGAAGTAGAAGAGAGAGAGTGTGAGAGAGTAAGCCTGAGTTAGAGAGGGACCGATAGGGAGCGCCAGGAGAGGCATGGAGAGCATGGAGAAGAGCGAGAGCAATGACATTAAGTGTGAAATATTTTGAGGAGATGAAAAAAGCAAGTAAATATTCTTGAGAGGGGACGAGAAGAAGCAAGTGAATTTCTCAGTCCACTGTGGATGTCTGGTTTGGATATACGGCCCATTTGTCTCACTTCAGACGTGGAAAAATTCTCTCTTTATATGTGTCTCTCTCTCTCTCTCTCACTTTTGGTTGCGCTGTAATTTAATGCTGAAAATAATTTCCCCGTCTGTGTTATTTTCACTTTCAATCTTCGTCCATCCCCTTCCACAACAGTCGTACTCTTTCTCACATGCACAGAAGCAGAAACAATGTCACGACCATGCACACACAAACACGTCTCGGCATTGGGGACACAAGGCAGACAGAGGCTAAATTATGGTCAATACATTCTGGCGCTCCTGTGTCTCTTCACTCCTGATTGGTTCAAACAAGACATCGCCTCATTGGGTCTGTCCCCATCACAGTAAACATAAAGCAGTGGGCACATTTCCTTGTCTCCAGCTCATGCCAGTAAATTGTAGCCGTGATACGTTTCCATTCTTCCCACAGTTACTCCTGATTGTGTCCTGCAGGTTGGGGAAATCCAGCCATATTCATTTCCAGGGAGATACAGTGTTCTTAAATACACCTTCATTGGTTAATCAGGGTTTCCAGTTGAATTATTTAGGGTTTGGTCTAACAACTGTGATAGTTTTGGAGAGGCTTTGACCACAGTATTGAGTAATCTAACAAAATGCTTCTTGTCCTTATTCTCTCCCCCTCTCTCTGGCTCCTGTTTCCTCCCTGTGTGCCCCTCTCCTTCTGAAATCTTCCTCAGGTAAGAACATTTTCTTTAATAAAAGCTGATGTATCAGGTCTGATTCACAAACAGCATATAGAAATCTCACTTTGCCCTGTCCTACTTTGCACCTCATGCTGCACAGCTGCAGCTTCGCCAGCGCACAACAGAAATTATTTGATTTGGAAATGTAGCAGTGCCGCTGAAACACAGACCTAGACTGAGAAATGACTGTAGAATTTCAGAATAGTGGCATTTATAAGCCTTCAGTGCAACGCTAGAAAGATGCAGTAAGGTTGCTTGTCCAGTATTAGTATGTGCAACCTGTTAAAGTAATGTTTATGATGTATTTGCTTTGGCAACGACATTTCTGTAAAGGCTGTACAGGCTCATGGTTTTCATGCTGAGGGATGAAATTTAAAGCTCATAAAAATATTGGCAAGGCTGGGAAAAGGTCCATCAACGTGTCTTGTCTCCTGTCAAAAATAACATTCTTCATGTTTTTAATATTAAGGCTGATTTATACTTCTGCGTCGCCCCTACGCAGCAGGGGCTGACGCGGACATGAGCACCACATACTTGTGCGTCGATGTGTCCGTGTCACGCAGCAATTCTCCGACGAAATGCTTGAGGGCAGTGCGGTTTCCCTCATAGCCGGTCGCCTGCTCCCAACCCTGCTACAATCTCTGTTTTCTTTTCCACATCGATTCAGAGCGTGATATGTTAATCTACAGCTGATACATGTTGCTGTTTTATCATACTGACATGATTACATGAAGAATAGAGAGGAGGAGACAAAATACACGGCCGATGTGTGGTCGATAACCTGGATCCCAGAAGTGTTGTAAATGCGGGAAACACGATGCCGCCGAGCGGACCAATCACAGGGCTTGCGGTCTGCGTTGGCTCTACAGGTAGTCACATTTTGGAGGAGGTGCATGTCAGCTACATACGAATGCCTCTGCGTAGGTACGGGACCTACGCGGACCCCCGGCATAGGGTACGCCGTCAATTCGACGCAGAAGTATAAATCAGCCTCAAGTCCAGAACCATAATTTCCATAGGCAACATTTTTTGTAGTTGCCTCCCCATAAACGCAAACTAAAGAATATGTAAGATATAAGAATAGTGATCTACGAGTTATGTAGTATCACTCTGAGGGGATACTCAGGGGATACCTGGTAACTGTTATTATTTACTGACTCTCAAGAGCAGCCTGTAATGGAGAATAACAGTTTTGCCACAGTGTCAACAGGCAGGTCAAATGTGTTTGACTACTGTCCATCAATTGATATGATATGACGTGTGGTCTAGTTTTCCCTTGAGTTGATTTTGTTTAGAGTATTTCAATATTCAATTCAATCAAGTATTTAAGACAGCTTGGTAGAAAATGTTTGTTAACATTGGATGCAATGTGACAGGTCAGTAAGCTTTTTGCATTGAGATTCTGCCGAGAGTTAGCCATGAATGACTTTTATTCAATCAAGTGTTTTTATTTCTTCATAAACACTTATTAAAGAGTATACCTGTTGCCGTGCAGCTAAAGACTCAGTGGATTCTTCTGTTTGGATCACACTGGCAGCAATGCTACACTAAGTAGCCTCTTGAGATTACATTACACATTACATTACACTGTGCATTTCTGTTGATGAAACTTGAGAGCTTAACCTGTCAAGATTTCAAACTCTATTAACAATTTATTTTGATTGATCAGCTTAGTAATAGTTGTGCTCCTGGAAGTGTTGACTTAGTGCAATGTAATGTGTGCCATACAGTATCTCCATGTTTCAATGTTACCCTACAGCAGAACATAAACTGTATTCCATATATCCCAGCATTATATAGGTGGACTTAACACCCCTCATATTTGATCCTCGCCAAAGCCAGATTCCTATTAAGTGTGGGCGCTCTGGTAGCACAGTATTGAATCTTGTTAGGTGACAGAGACTGAGAGATACACTCTTCTGATTCTCAGAGAAATAGCTTCAGACAGGAACAGTGGTTCTCGATCTCCAATCCCCCCTCAGGGTGCGTTAAGTTTTTGTTCCAGCTTATCCCTCCATCTAGTCGACTCAATTGTGCTGTTCAGTGAACAGTGAAATGGACTTAGCAGCTCCTCAGTACTGTCAGGTGTGTTTGTTCTCTGAAATAAATGAACAGATGGCTCACAAACCAGCAATGGGTCATGAAGGCGAGAGGTGTGTGTGTCTGTGTTTTCACATGCATGACAATCCTTGAACCTGTTAGTGTTGGTGTGCATGCTGCTGTGTTTGGTGTTTATTTGTGCCCATGCATGTTTGAAGTGTGTCCATTTGTGAGTAGATAGCACTGAGAGTGATTGCATCCAGGCCAGTGCATTAGATATTTTGGCATCCTGGTTCTTGGCTAAGCTTTGGCTTTTGGACTGTGAGGCCTGGCAGGGATGTGGAGAGTGAAGATGAGGATAAAAAGGGATAAAGAAACTAAAAAAGCAGCCAAAGCATCTCTGGGAACATAGCTGTAGCTGAAAAGGGGGGCATATGGGCGATAATTGAGAGAAAGAGCATACCAGATAATGAAATAAAGGGTTTCAAGGAATTTTAGGGAAAACAGGCAGGAAAATACAGGCAGAGAAATCAGCCAAAAAATCCATGGAATCAATTGAGGTGATTCAGAATGGAAAGAGAGGTTGAGGACATGGAAAAAAGGTTTGAAAAACAAAATAAAGTAGTCAACAGATTATAAATTAAAGATAGAGAAAACAGAGCCCAGAAACGAAGCAAACGGAAAAGAAGTAGCTTAGGATGACAATGATGTACAGCGTTAAGGATGCGAGAAGGAGGTGAAGGTTGTTGGAGTAGATTTGACATCATTACAGGAAGAGATTTAGAAGTATAGGGATGAGATGTAAAAGATGAGAACGAGAAATAAAGGCACAAAGGGCAAGAGAGGATAAAACAGAAAATTGATGAGAGGATGAGGAAGTTTAGGTCGATCAGAAGGAAGGGCAGCGTTAGGACGAGGTCCACAGTGGGTCGATGCATGATTATAGGAGGAGAGACATAGAGAGGGAGGTGAAGGGTGCAAGGGAAGATTTTTTTTCCAATGTGAGGAATAAAGTGCTAGTTTGAAAATAAAACATGGAACAAGAGGATGGAAATAGAACCAAGCATATAAAAAGACTCATAGAAAGTGAGTGAGGACAGACAGAAGGTGTGAAAAGAGGCCTGACATGAAGAGCAAGTGACCCACACAGAAGTTTAATTAGCATATGTAAATTACTGCTGCCTCTCCGGTGCCAGCTCCCGCGCCTTCCCATCATCCTTCTCTCGTCTCAGTCTCTCACCTTTTTCTTTCATTCCTCTAACCCGTCGCCTACTCATGCTATTTTCCCCGGCCTCCCAATCTTTTATTTCCACCTCTCTTTCCCCTCCTCACTGTCACCTCTTCTCCGCTCCACACTTTCTTTTATTTACCCCCCTCTCTTTCCTGGCCTGTCACCTTTTGATTTAGTCCCTGAGACCCTCCTTTTCCCTCTTCATCTTGCCTCCTCTTCCTTTCCTTAATGCTTCCTCTTTTGCTGTCTCTGTCTTTCTCATTTCCTTGTCCGGTTTCCTGGCAGTTAATGTTGCAGCTCGCTTAGCAATTGTTGACGGTATTACGCCGCACTTCACTGGGATATTTATGTGGCCTGTAATCTAATCCTGTGAATAAAGCAGCCAAACTGTGAGCGAGACGCTCTAACGGCAAGATAGCCGGCCAAACAGGGCAGTCAGCTTTTCAGCTCAGCATCCTTTCTACTGAACTATAGGGGAACAAACATGGTCACCTTGGTCTATCTAAGCAACACACTTTTACACACTAAAGTACAAACACATGTAACGCATGTAACCCTGTGCTCATACATGCCCTTCTAATACGGCTGAACCATCTCTCTCTTTCTTCTCCACTCTCTCTTTCCAATGTTGACACCTTTGTCATACACAAAAACATAACACAAACACACCGATATGTCCTCACATCTTTTTTCCTCCCTCTCAACTGTTTGCTCACTACAGCAACAGACTCCATCTTCAATATGATTTTTTTTCCATCCATAAACATTCGACTATCCTTGCATGTGTAACGTACATTTTACAAATTCAGACTCCTGATTGGTTTAAAACTGTGATGGTAGCAGTATTTTGTACAAGTTTCACTATTTGAACATCATTCCAACAACAGTTCAACAGTAAGAATTTTTAGCTAGCGTAAGTAAAAGCCCTTTGGTTATGGTTGTATGATTACTTTGTGGTTATGGTTGATAAACTGTCATTACAACAAATAGTTTTAGATTTATCAAGCACTATGCTTCAGAAGTTGTGGTGTGTAATTGTGATATCTTCTGGGTACTTTGAGGGGCTTTGGCAACAACAAACCCAACATTTTTTATGATTTTATATGATTAAGACTTCTTAAAGAAAATACAGTTAAACAGTTCTTTCTTGAGAAACACAAACTTGAACGAAACATAAGCAGAAAGAAAAACATGCTTGGAAGATATGACCGGACGTGGATGCCATTTATTGGAATATGTAGCAACTTAAAGCAACATATGTCTGTGAGGTGGTATTCAGACCTGATCAGGTGGTAGAATGTAAATGTCTCTGTTTCCCAACTGACCTGTGTTTTCTTGATCTCCTTTAAATCTAATACAAGTGATTTATGTACCCTGTTGTACCTTACAGCTGAATTTTTGTTTTGTTTTTTTTGTTAGTTTATTGTGTGAATGTGTATATACATATCTATATATCTATACAAAATTACTTTATGTCTAATTTATTTCATTTTTGGGTTATTTTTTGTTGTATGTAGTTTGTTTAAAGTAGTGACCACTTGTTTAAATGCCAGGTGTTGGCAATACTATTACTCTTGTTATAAAAGAAAATGTGAAAAATAAAGTGTTCAAATATATATATAGAACATTTCCTTCCACACTGAAACTAATACATTATAATCTTTAACTCTTTTTTATTTTTTGGTCTTATTTTTTTTCTTCAATAAAATAGTGCTCAGTGTTTTCATAAAGTTTATATAAGTGGAATATGGGAATATATATATCATAATTGTTGGGGGCACAGGGGGCGCCAAAATCAAGAATAACAGTAACTTGCTTACTGGAACTTTAACATGCAAGAGTAAAGGAACGTTATTATATGTATCTAATTTAAATAACATCCATCACAGAAAAAAAAAAAAGAAAGAAAACATACATTTAAATTTAATAAATACCACATCTAAAATTCTAACTATTTAACACATTTAGTATGATTAGAAGTCCTGTTGTGTTGGAGGAATTCCCATGACAGCTGAACATGCTCTCGATTGTCACCTGGAACAAAATGATAGTCAATCAGGAGCTGAGAGAAAATTGAAGCACAACAAATGCAGCCATGGGGGCAATAGTAAAAGTAAAGCATAAAGTCAGATGGACCCGGAAAGTGAGGACGAACTTGTTAATTTGTGGCAACAATGCGAGTGTCTATAAAAAATGTCCTGTAAAACATACCATAATCAAACTGACCAGGGGAGGGGTTGAACAGAAATTGCTAGCACACTGAATGTACCATGTGTCTAAGCAGTTAGCGATATTAAGCTTGACAACCATTCCTTGTCTGCAATGTTTGTTTAATGTAAATTCATGTGTCTGTGAAAGACTACGCAAGATTCCCAGAGCTGACAGTGGGGACTCTGGTTGCTGGTGGGTAGAATCCATCGGTGTGTGTTATACTGCGTTGGCCGTATCATTGCACTCCACACAAAATCAACAAGTCAGTTATTACTTGACAACATGTGTGGGGTCTCTCACATTTTCAACATTTGTTAAGATTTTAAAAATCTTATAGTGTGGGCTTAAAAATAAAGGCTGAGCAATCTACAGCAGTGTCGGCTTAAATGTGTGCATTGATATTAGCTAGCTTAATTGAAATATGCTCACCTGCCAAAGGTCCCAAATCAATGTACATTGAATGTGGTTCTGGGGCCTGCATCCCTGTATCTATTCCTATGTTTGTCCTTTTTTGTTCCGTAAACACTTGCTCATTGCAGACTGTTTGTTAAACAGCATCTAATTTTCCATCTCATCCTCGACATCAAACGTGTGGTGAAAACCCTTTGGGTCTAGCATACTAAAAAAGAACTAACAAGGTATACAGGCAGGGAGGGGTCTCAATAAACACTCCCTTTGATGTCTGTGATCTTAAGTTCACTGAGGAAAGATCATAATATTCCACATTTCTGCACGGTTTGTAGTGTTAAAATGATTACAGATGACAACTTTCACTTAGCTGATTATTGTGTGTGTTTTTTTTTCACAGATGTATGTGAGAGCTTGCTTTTGAATGTGTGTTACGTTTTGTTCCCTTACCACCTAATTAATTTCTATATTCAAAGCAGAATGGTGGATATAAGCAGTTTGTAAACTGAATTTTTTTTTTACTGAACAGAGCAAATGGTTCATCTGTGTTAATGGTTTAAATTTCTATGTGATTTTCTCTCACTCTTCTACCTTCAGACTGCAAAATTGCTTTAATTTTGATAGTAGGGCCGCAGAAATAAACAGGAAAACTTTATTAAATTCAAATCAGTTTTTTTCAAGAATTATATAAAAAGGTGATTTAACTAAACAAGTGTTGGTGACCTTGTTACTGTTACTGTTCCTGTTACTGTTAATAGGGGTATTGTGATTTTGATTAAATATTAACTATTCAACTTTTTGTGTTTATTGCCTCTGTATCCTTGGCAGTATGTTTTATTAAGATTATCTCACTGAAGCAATTAACTTCCTTTTTATTCCTCTGCTTTATCACTTCAATACGCTTCATCTTAAACTGATGTCTGCTTCATCAACATGATAAAAATACTGTACTTTGCAAAGAAAGCGGCTGACAACTGAGTCGTGTCTTTACAGAACAATGACAATTACCCAAACACTACCAATCTGTGTATGTATCTTGTTTTCTTTCATCAATATGCTGAGCATTTCTGTACTCTGAATAACATCTGAATATCCACTTGACATACATTTTTCTTTCCTTGGAGGGCTGATTGTACTTTTAAACTCTGGAATGTCTGGCTTGGAATTCTGGGGTAAATCATCTCATTTTGCTTTGAGTAACTCAGTGCTGAGCTGAAACATTCAAGCGGAAGCAGGGACTCTGTCACTGTCTTCTCAGTGGTGTTTTTGTGTGACTCTTTAGGAATAGTGACAACCTTTCTATGATAAAAACTAACATTATTTGCTCTGAGGATGTTTTTATTTGCATTTACACTCTTATATGTGCATATCTGTTATGAAGCTATACATCTGCAGGCAAAACTAGTCTCTGTTATTGCTGACACATCATAAAAGTGACATTTCTCATGCTTTTAGGCTTAAATTGTCTTTTTTATTCTTGTGAGATGAGATGAAGACTTTAAAAATGTAGAGGATTTAGCATGTGGTTCAATCAACTTTACACATCACTGTTGTAAAGAAGGGTTGTCGAATTATTCAGTAACTTATCATCCCTCTCCCTATACCTTGTTTGTAGATTTTTCATCCCTCTCACTTTCTTTCCAGTGATCCAACACTCTCAGTCTCTGTTTCCCTCTTTCTCATTCACTGCTCTTTCATTCTTTCACTCTGTGATCGGCCTCTCTGTCTGTGTCTCCCTCATCTGTTCCTCCCTCTCTCCTCCCCTCTGTTCTGCTCTGGTGTCCAGGGGCCTGAGGGTGGATTTAGTTAGAGAAATGGTGTGAGGATGACAGAGTGCGTGAAAGGCAGGAAAGCGAGAAGAAGAACCGAATAGACAGACAACACCTGTCTTGTAAAGCACTTGACGTTGATCCAGTACTGTATCTTATCAGATGTCACCTATTGCTCTGTACCATGAGAAAGCAGAGTAAAAAGCTAACTTGAAATTGAGCCTAAATTGGAAATATTCTGTTTCCCACAGGACACTGAGGGACTCTGTGTGTTATTATTCAGCATTTTACAATTTTGCAGTGCCTGGATGGCAAAAATATTGGTGTCAACTTTAGTCCTGATAATAATTTGCAGATCTCAGAGTGTGTATCTAACTTCATATCTGAGATGTCGGTTCAGGACGCTTGATGTCATGTCTGCAGTAACCTACAAAAGTGTGTGGAAAATTCCAGGTACAATCAGTTAAGGAACCAGATGATAAGATAACAAAATAATAGTAATATGTTAAGTGACTACCAATGTATGTGCTTGTGGAGCTGTTTTTTAAAAGAAATATCCCACTTGAGATCATGTGATTGTACTGAATATCAGCATTGCTGTGGTTTTCTTCAACACTTATCCTATGGCCTTGTGCCTTTGGCTGAATCACAGCGGTGCTGATATTCACTACTTCCAGTGATAACGCTAGAATAATTAATTATGCCCTGTGTCCATGACAAGCTACATTTTATAACTCTAGATATTATCAACTTTCCATAACACATATCATTAGATGTAAGGTGTATGCATTGCTTTAGCACACCCACAAACAGTAATACACAACACATTTTACTGTATGATTACCTCAGTTCCTGAACTCTTGTTCCACTTGCAAAGCTCATTACGGGATGTAGCTCATCTCTATGACCTGTATGAACCATACCAGTCTTCAAGATAAATAATGAAAACCATATTTATGTTTCTACCCTTTGCTTCCTTTAATGTGAGCAGTGCAGAGCAGTGTGTGGTTGTGTTAGTATGTTAGAATGCCACATTACCATACTGCAGGTAAAGGGGACACTGTTGCTGTCCTTCTGTTCAGAAGCATGTTGTAAAAGACCTCCTTCTTCAGCTGGTCATGGACAACTGATAAACACTGCACAGTCACACAAAGTACACATGTACCCACACACAGGCCATACACTCATTATAATATATAATGTGACCATTATCATATTCCTAATTTGCAGCCGAATGATGAAAGACACAAAAAGGATGGAGGGGAAACAGCAAAACATTCCACTGAGTGGTCATAAATCTTGTATCCCCACTACCCCAACACAACATCTAATACACACCCCGCACATACACCCACTTACAAAAATGCACACATCTGTCAGATGTGCACTGCAATAATTAGGTCTTTCAGGTTATGATAATGTTTGTGCTGTTTTCTGGTTCATCTGCTCACTGGTGCACAGAATGCCATTAATCACACCAGTCCAAATCACATGCTGATTCTGCCACAATCTCTCACTGTGTATGGCCGTGTGTGTTTGGTGTGTGTATGAGAAGTTGTGTGTGAGTGTGTATGGCTCATTTGATGCTTTGGGTTTTTGTCTGTGCTGGCAGAGGGAAGGAATAGGAGGGAGAGAGGAATGAGAAAGAGGCCAAAACTATACGAGGTCAAGAAAAAAACAGAAGTGTGAAATGTGTTTAACGTAACAGGGCATAGTCTTTCTCTAACTTTGAACCTCTATTTTTATACTTCCTAAGTTCATAACCTTATTTCTCTATTTCTCTTTTCCTGACTTCCTTTTTCCTGCTGTCTCCGTGCTGGCAAACATGGCACCACAACTCATCCTGCTGTTGATCTGGTAACTCACTCTCTACAGGAAGGAGCACCATCTGTTCTCCCATTAACATCTAGTTACCCAGAAAAAGACCTGCTATTGTTTGAAGCACGTTTATAGCAGGGTGTAAATGGGTGGCAAAGCTTTTACTTAACCCAAGGACAATCTGACAAACCTCATGTGTTGTGCCCTGCATGTTGTAGTGCCCTTGTGCAAGATCCAAAATCCCTCCCAGAAGCAGCAGGGATGCTAGCTGATCTTTGACACGAGCCCACCTCACCTCAAAGGCCAGTGAGAAAAGCGTTCTTCTTTCAATATCAAAATACACTTTCACTTTGTACCACATTGCTCTGTCTTAATCTTCACTCCAGGCTCTCTCATCAGCAGTAGACCGGCTTTGCCCTACCCTGTACACAAACAAGTCAAATTGAGGCTGGTATTCATGTTCAAAATGTGTTTAGGAGTTTATCATCAGATTATCAATCCTCTTTGTCACACCATTTATTCAAGTTTCAGTGGTTTGCACATTTGAATAGAGGGACATGAAGTTTTATCAAGTCTATAAAGTTCCAGGGTTTCAGTGCGTCTTTATATCACGTAAACTTTAAAACACTATTGCTGCAAGTAAGCTGTTGAACATGCAACATTCAGGGTCTCGTATTTAGGCTCAATTTTGAATATGACGAACTAGTTAAACTTTAAAGACTGTCGAGAGAATCTGTTCTGGTGTGACTCAGCCAACTATACAAGAGTTTGAAGACACTCTCAGTACAGATTAACGTCCATTCTCCTCTAATTTCCCAACTTAGGGTTTTGTCATATTGGCTTTTTTCAAAGATTTCGTCTGCGTGTTTGACATTTCACAGACATAATTTCTAAAATAGAACCTGAGTTAAGAAGTTTTTTTGTGAGATGACATTTTTTAGACATCATTGATACAACTTTGGGTTTCTGCATTAGAAACAGAGGCTTTTGCATGACATTATGTCCACCATTACACAGTTTGACACATCAGCTTTCATCTTTTAGCATCCTTTATAATATTCTTTCATGGGAAACAATTATTTTTTTGTCAGATCATTTGAGGATTATGAATACTTTGATAAAAGCAACATTCTTCGTCAAGGTTATTTTTAACTTTGGCAAAACTCTGAATTCCTTTTTTTAAATCTAGTGCCTCAATGATAAGTCACACAAAAGTTATGGAGCAACTCTTCTTAATCTTAATTTAATTTAACCATTCTCTTGAATACATTTTCTGCTCCAGCTTTGAAATGTATTGTATTGAAAACATTTTGTATTTTCCAGCCTAACGGGCTTAGTACCAATAATCAAGGACATGGTTAAAAAAAAATAAATACCATGACATTGGTCTCTGAAGGTTTTCATCTCCATTCTGTGGTGTAGTCATTTGTATGAGGAGAAAAAGATGGTTGCACAACATACCTGAATGTCCAAGCAGCTAAGGAGATCAATGGCCAGAGAAAAAAAGGCAACATAAAGAAGGGAAAAGAGCAGCTCCAAGGACTCAAGATCACATACTGTCTCACAGTTTTTTCCTGAGCTTCATTTTCTTTTGTTGGCCACCACTGCCTCCTTTCATTCCTCTTTTTCATCCTCCTACTCTTTCTTCTTTTCTTCTTGCGTTTTTGCTCTGTTAGCTAGTTCCCCCACACAACATCAAGGCACCACACATGCACACAGACAATGTATGTGCTGTTAAAACTGATGATGTAGACGTCATGTTTGCTGTGAAATATGCGTGGTTTATCACAGGAAACTGCATGCCTTTGATTTCTTCTGTATTCATCTTTCGGGTGTATGTGTGAGAAGAAGGCAGAGGAGGGGTGTGGGGGTGGGCTTCTTGTTAAAGTGACCCCAGACTGTGGCTGAGAAAATATGACTCCATATTACAGCAGCATGTTTATCAGGTTGCCTGTGAGACACCTGATACATAAAGAAAGCGTGTTTGTTCTCTCTATTTTAAAGTATCCTGACTCAAATTATAGTATTGATGGAAAACAGCATGCACAATCCTTCTGAGTTGATCCAATTCATTTTCTCTATTTGACAATTTGAAAAGACAGAGATGAACTTTCATTTTGTCTTGATTCTTTGTGGCCCCTGTGGCAAGGAAGTCGATCTTTGGGGATCCTACCCAGAACACCAGTACAGTTGCGTGTACTCTGCAATGAAAAATCACATCCTGCCTCCTTCAAATACAACACTTTCTGTTATAAGTGCCCCCCTTTCCTCCTGTAGGCCATGTAGAGTTATCAGGATTAAATTGAGCCCAATTTAAACTTGTCGCATGTATTTAAATAAATGTAATATGACTGCACTCTTGTATGATGGCCAAAGTTGGTGGTCTACGGTTTGGCTTGTAGCAGCATGAATGCCAATCACTCATATTGACTGATTTGCTGATTTGACATTCATTGTTGCTTTGTTGAGTACTAGAAATGGTCAATTTTGGAGACTCTCACAGGAATGCTACCGTTCTGACTAGGGGAAACGGATCAAAAAACTCAAAAAAAAAAAAAAAAAAGGCAAATATAACTTTGTCCTCCATTTATTTTGTAAAACACTTGTAAACTTTTGCCCATTAAATAAAAACAACCATCAACTCAAAATTTACTGTAGGCCCAGTCCTGCCTCATTCACTGCATTTCATGGCATGGCAAGTGAAGGAGCAGAGGAACTTCAAAAGTTTCACTCCATTCTTCTTTCCTTTGCTGATTTTCACCGTACACTTTTCTTTGAGATGATTGAAGAACATAGGAATGGAGCACAACAGTCTCCATGCCACCGTAGACTCATTGAAACATGGACAGAGTGGCTGATACATCACCTATTGGTTATGAAGGGACTTTTTGAAGCCCAAATTTGGCAGGCAACATGTTGGAAATGCTGACTCAACAAAACCTCTGATCAACTTAGAAACAGGCAAAAAGGTGGTGCTGAGGTTGGCTTTAATCCTCCTGGCAATAAGCTACATGATGCTACCTGTCAGTCACAAACTCTGTTTACAAGGACACGGCTGAAGTCTTATCATTTATATCACCTTAACGGATGTTTTATAAAAAATTTATCCCATAAAGAAATGTTTTGTTGTATTTTTATAGCCTGTAAACATGTTTAATTTTGTTATTAGTAAGTATGTTAATACAGGACTTTAGCTTGGATGGGATTCTTTGGCTTTTGCAGCCAGCCTGAAGTGGACGCTCAAGGAACAGTGCTCTTTTGCACTTCTCTATTGAGTGTATTTTTAACATCGGAGTTTCCACTTTTTTGCATCTGTCAGCTGACAAAAAAATATTTGTGTTATCTTAAGAAATCTGGGTATAAGTGCAGTCAAAGCTTAAAACGTAAGTTGTCTCTCAACACAAACTCTTAAGTGTCTAGTTGTACTAAACAATGTTAAGCGCACAGCACCTGCTACATCAAATGACCCCAAAAATGGCTGTTGCTTCTTTACTGTGGTAGATGATTACTGTTGCTGAATACCATAATCAACGTACTTCCTTTTTCCGCAGAAAAAAATCTAAAGTTTATGGTTATTTAACTTCTGTGAATTTCTTTCCCTTATAACGTTGCCATTAACTCTTCAATCAAAAGTCCATAGTAATTCATGAGATGTTTGATTTACTCATTGAAATGGATCAAAACTCAAACATCTACAAGATTACTATTTCCACATGCCAGGTATGTGAGAACAATAGTATCGGCTCACTCAGCTGTAGTCCATTACCTCTGAGTTTACAAGCCTGAAACACTTAAAAGCCATTCATCAGCTTTGTGACAAGGCAACCTACTGCAAACAGATCCAGTCATGCAGTGAATTTTCTCCAACAGCCCCCCTACAACATTTCAACTTCTGACCTCAGCGTCCACCTGCACAGAGGCTCTTTCATCATACAGAACATCTTCTTTATGGCTCACTCACTCATTCACTAACACACACACACACACACGGTTCGAGACGTTCAGACTTAACATAACTCCCCTGCACACACACGCACTTGAAAGCCTCATCACCTCCGACCTTGTGACCCCAGTTAACTAACTAACCTCTTGTTATTTCCCCTGTTCACTGCACCTCTTTGTGTGGGCCTTGGTGAAAAGAGCCAGTCATGCAGCACTGGTAGCCCTGGGGCGACTTCGGCTTCCAGCCTATCAACGTATCCATACATCTCTCTTTCCTGCACGTATAAACAGAGAGTCAATCACTCGTTCACTGGAGGATTTGAACTTCTAACCTTTTGGTTTTGATAGTCAAGGCTATTTCCTTCCATGTCTATACTTTCCGATGGCCTTTATACATGCTTTTAATGCTAATGTTAAGCTAAAACATGATGGAAGCAGTGCACTTAGCATTTCTATAATCAAACTTGATACTGTTGTTTACCTGATGGGATAATGCACCCTGAAAGAAGCTTTTTCAGAGTGGTATAAAGGTACTGGATGAACAAACAACCTCTATTCCTGTTTATTGATGGGTCATCTGTATAAAAAACAGATACAGGAGCAATTAGCCCTGTGGGATGTTTTCAAGAAATGTAATCCGCTTCACCATTTCATGTTTGAACTTTTAACCTCTGTGTTTATGTATGACCATTTGTTACTCATGCGTCCCTCAGCACTGTGACCAGGCCGAAGAGAATCTGGTCCCCAAACTAGTCAAATAAAAGTTAATGATGCATGCAGTCAACTCCTTTCCATATGAACTGAATGTGAACTTGATACTTAACTGCGTAATGCCGGCATCTATTTTCTGACCAGCTCAAACAGGATTTGTAAATACACAATTAACCGCAGTCTGACTCTGTGTTAAATAGAGTTTAATCATGTTTTAGAATAGCCTCACATAGACATGAATGTTATAATTGAGTCATATATGATTGAACTAGAAACCTCCAACAATGTTTCCACCGCACTCATTTGACTAATGCTCAGTAGTGTAACATCCTTACCTTGACCTATTCTCCATCTGAAGCTATGACCTTTTGATTCATCTGTATTACACTGGTCTATCTCTTTAAATAAAGTAAGAATGAGATGGGTTTATTTTTAAGGTGGGCCTATTGTTGTGTAGAGATGATGGTGCAAGTTATTGTGCAGATATGAAATTAAATTGAGGGAAGGGTTGGAAGAAAAATAAGGCCCCACTTAAATGCTCTCAACTATTTCTTAAAAATGGTAAATGGTAAATACACTTGTACTTATATAACGCTATTCCCACTTGGAGAATGAAACAGGTTAAGAAACACTTGTCCTTAACAACGTCATCATACCTCCTTTGTCTTTTATTGCTTGACATTCTGTTAATATCATCTCACCGTCACAGACAGGATTTTACTTTTCCTCCATAATAATTGAGTTTAACCTGACTGGAAATGCCATCTTTGATCTGTTCATGTCCAAAAGGAAATCACAGAGTATCAGCTCCATAACAAGCTTTTTGAGGACTACTAAGGAGTTTAAAAACATGGTGCCACGGGGCTTCAACTCTTTTTAATGATTCCACCCCCACTCATGACACCACTCCGCTGCCCCGAGTGCTTGGGAAAGAAATAAAAGAAGTATTTCAGAATAAAATCAAGACATCTCTCCAAGGTAGAAGGACTTCAGTGGCAGGTTCTGCTCATTATTCCCATTGCCCCTTCAAAAATCATTTTATAGTCTCTCTGCCTGTTGCCATTTGAGCTTGTGAAGTCTCTCTCAGCTTTGAACCATGCCTCTAAGCTTTGCCAGTGTTTGTGTGCTCACCAGCATCAATGGGCTGTATTTGGGCCACTTGTCCAAAACATTAGAGATCAAATACCAGTCAACAAACCAATGAGACAACAAAGCAAGTAATGCACTCCTTTAGCCTGTGCATAATGAGTCCATTTATTTCTTCGAGAGGCCTTTGAACGAGTGTTAAATGTAAGTGTGAGCGAGCAACTAGGACACTTACACTCATTTAACTCACTCCCTGCTGCTAAAGTGAGGGACTTTATATTTGTTCATATGAGCACTGTTCATAGCACCGCAAACAAGTAGAGGCCATGTTGAGAGTAATGTTGAAACCATGTTAGACTTATCTGTGTGTGAGATATGAATCTTTAATGTTCATGCAAAAAGCGGTTGCTATGAATAGCAAACATGCAGTCAACATGGCTCATGTGTTGAATCATGTATGAAGTTTCTGTGTATAGCACCAGTGCAACACCGGATACAATATTGATCATGCTACTCCTGTATGTAAAGGATTAAATGTAATATGCTTTGTGGAATGCAATACTGCCCATGCTTGAAGTTTTTCCCTTGAACAACTCAGTCTATTATACTGAAAAACTCTACCTTTCCAATTGTTTTGAAGTTAATAGGCTGCTCCCTTTCATTCACAAAAGTTCTATAAATCCGTCTGACTTAAAGGAGTGCTTTTTTATCGAGCTGATTTCCCCTTTTACACTGTAGACTAACCCTCACAAAAAAGTTAAGTTAATTCACAAGTCAAAACCTGTTTGATTGCACAGTGGTGTATGTGTAATATAAAATGAGGTAGTTACTGTAACATGTTATTTAATTACTTAAATTACACTTAATTGTGCTATTTAAGGTGCCACAGTAATATTAATGTTTCAGGCCACAGCTTGGTACAAACATGTCAACACCTCCAGGTGACATTGAGCCCTGGCTGAGACTTGTGAATGCTCCTGACAGCTTTCATTCTGGCCCACCATGATTTTTTTTGTCACTTAAATTAAGTGACAGTGATTCAGTCTTTTTTGGCAAGCAGATAACAACCATTCAAGAACAAAGTGTTGCTTGAACAGACATAAAAGCCTTGGATTTAGCCAATATAAGGCTCAAATAAAAAGACTCTCCTGCTCTCTTTCTCTCCTTCACATACTGACTCTTGAGATTTTTGCACCCCTGCTCAGTAACTGCTGCCCCAGTTCCCACCAGCTGAAGCAGAGCCCATCTCAGAGAGGAGCACTTGTCAGGGAAGCAGACCCAGGATAAGAGTTAATTAGGACTCTGGCAGCAGAGGATCAGACACAATGAGGGACCAAACAACGGAGATGGTGTCAAAGGAATAGCTTGACATTTTGGACTTTCTTCCTCATCTGGCTCACACCATGGCACACCAGCATTCCCCATGTTGGCCCTTGAGATTTGCAAACCAGTGCTGGTGCTTATTATTCAAACCAATAGGAAGCCTTGGCTGTGAGCTAGCTCATTAGTTGCGACCAAAGCCACAGACTTCAAGGAAGAATGCAACTCTAATGATGTGTTCTGTTAGCTGAAGAATGAATCAAGATTTTTCTTGTTTCAGGATGTAAGAAAAAAATCCTAGAGATGACATACAACACACAAACAAATAATGCTGTTTATCTTATTAAGAATAGGAACTACATAATTATAACACAGTAAGCACAGCAAAAGAAATGGCAATAGGAGAAGCTTTGAAGACAGCTGCATGTTTTTCACTGTTTCGGAGGAGGATAACAGGTTTCCAATTTCTAAAGTACATGCTGCAAGTATTCAGAGAGGACTAAAAAATTAAGTTTTAACACAACAAATCTTTTACATCACCTGAGAAGTCATCATGGCAACAAAAATGTGTTGAAGAAATACGAAGCGGTAGTAGCTGCATCTAGCATTGGCACTGATACAATGGCGAGTGCTGCAGTGCCGATCTAACAGGCGTTTCGAGAACTGCAGAAAGTTTACTATCTAAAGCAATCATGACAAATCACTTATTTTACAGCACTTGATGAAACAGCTTCTCTCAGGTAGGAGTCAAATGAATCTGCCTGCTAATGGCATTTTGGAACAATATCTTGAGTCTCTGCTACTTTGGCGTATCCCTACCTGCCTTTTTTGATGTTATCTCAACACACATTCACAGTCTGTTCTACAACAGTGTTAGCAACATGAGTTTTATCATGGACATATGGACCTCTGATGTTAGTCCAGTGAGTATGCTTAGTTTGACGGCCCAGTGGCTGGATAGATACTTAGACATGAAAAATATTTTTTTGTCTGCACAGGATGGCTCTGCAATTGAAGAGTTGATTTGGGAAGTATATAATATCCATATAGACATCTGTGCTCACCAAATCTTGGCCTTTCTGAACCTGAGGTCTTCAGAAACTACAGACTACAAATACTGGTGGTCTAATCAGTATAGACAATCAGGAGCATATTATTATTGGTAATCTTTATAAGCTCCAAAAAGTATTATGCATCCCGAATATTCATCATTCTGAGATGTATTTTACTACATATTAAAGAGATAAAGGAGAAACTGGACAAACAGTTGCGTGCGTGTGTGGGTATGCATGAGAAAAAGCACAAAGCAGGCAGGAGACAGTAGTATGGTCAGCAGTAATGTGTCTGTAATAAGGTCAGAGGCAGAAGTCCATTATCTAACCCCCTGGAGGCTCTATTTATAGTGACCTAAGAAGGAGGGGTGGTAAGGAGACAAGCATATAGGAAGCTAGTGAGGTAGTCAAAGAAGAAAAGCATCTGAGATGAAGAGATGAGAGATGGAGGGAAACCAGGAGAAGGAGGTTGGTGGAGAGAGCCCATGTGTGAAAAGATGCCAGCAAGCAAAGCAGGGAGGTGAAGTGTTGGAATGAAGTGAGGAAGGGAAGGAAAGGGGAGGGGAGAGATGAGGAAGATGAGAAGACTAAGTGTGGAAAGTTGCCACAGTGAGTG
Organism: Notolabrus celidotus; assembly: GCF_009762535.1. Lineage (NCBI taxonomy): Eukaryota > Metazoa > Chordata > Actinopteri > Labriformes > Labridae > Notolabrus > Notolabrus celidotus. Next base: position 20,349,918 of record NC_048280.1, read on the forward strand.
AGAGAAAGAGAGATAGGAAGAAGGAAAAGAAGAAGGAAAGCCTGAAAAGGAGGAGGAGAGGGAAGACAGCAGGGGGAAGGGAGAGTTTGGCGAGGCGATGGAGAGAAACAGAGTTCTGCGGTTGGAAGGTGGGAGGGTGTGAAAGACGAACGGTAGAGATGGGGATAAGAAGGTGAGAGAGAGCAAGAAAGAGGGAGGGAGAGAGCAAGGAACCTCCAGATGGAGGAGAGCATGAGCAGCGAAATGTCTGATCCAATTTTATCTGCAGCTCTGAATAAAATAGCCAAAAGATGAGGAAATCTTCAAATGAAATAAGCCTATAAGCTGTTCTTTATCATTTGAGCGGAGGCCATCTTTATTACTATATTGTGTGCTTGTGCAAGTGTGTGTATGCATGTGTGTGTGCATTGTACCAGTATTTCCTCTCTAAATAGTTAATCTACAAAACTGGGCTCAGAATGGTGTTTTAATTCCTCTCTGAAGGAAACAGGAGGAGCAAAAGGAACATAAAGGGATGATGAGATAAGTGGCTGAGGCAAGGAAGGATGGAAAACATGTAAACACAGATGAACAGAAAGCCCCAAGGAAGAGGAGACCTTGTCTTGCACAAAGTGGCTAGGTTGGTAGGGGTCGATGTGAGACGTGCCCATGGGGAAGGATAGCTGAATGAAATCTATGTCATCCCTCCAAAGCAAAAGGAAAGGAAAGTAGGTTGCAAGGAAGAGGGAAGAGAAATAAGTGTGCATGTGAGTATAAACAGGTTTTCTAGGGTGAATTGGGAGAGACATCACAGACCAAGATGAAAAGGAGAGGAGAGACATTTCGGACAGATAGAAAAAAGTAATCATAAAGACAGATAGACCTGAACTGAGAGGTACTGACAGGTGGAAAATATGCAGACACATCGAACACAGAAGAGACACACACAACCATCCAGCTGTACTATCAGTCGACAACCACCCAGTAAAACATTATCCTATCTCTCTGAAAATAGAAGTCCTTCCCTGGCCAATGTTTTGATATTCTAATGCAGTGCCCTGCACCGGCTGCTCGTATTAATAGCGATGCTGAGCTGTGATAGTAGTACATGAATGAAAGCGAAGCCGTTCTTTTCCCTCAGGCCCGGGATAAGGGAGGCAGAATCCATCTGGAAGATAACATTACACAGCAACTCACACAAGTTTGTACCCCCACAAGCTTACATAAGACTATGCATATGAATGAGATATTCCATCTGCGTGTGGCTGCGTTCATTTATGTGTGTGTAATACAAAGTGAGATATGTGCATTAAGGAGCTGATAACGGTTCTTCGTGATGGTTGAAATGACTGTAACTATTTTCTCTGGCTGTCCATGAGGTTGCCAGTTTTTTCCTTGTTTTCATCTGTTTTTCTGACGCCTAAATGCATTTCTTTCTGATTATGCAGCTGATGCAATATTACTGCATTATTTTGTTCCAGACAGATTCAGTGATTAAACAGCTTTGCATATTACACTTGTGATGCTTTGTAAACAGAAATCCTTCATGTTTGGCAAAAGGAAAGCAGGAGTTTTATGTTATGAATTTTTGTGGAATACGCAGACTGGTTTTTGCTTAGCATGACTGAAGAGAGGCAAAGGAGAGATTTAGGGATGGGAAAGAGGAGTCTCGCCCTAAATGGTCCACCATTACTGACTCTTACACCAATGACCTAGTTCAGAAGGAGGAGGTGGAATTAAAAACCCCACAGCATAGCAGAGTGTTCAAACAGATTGGTTCTCATCTGGCCTCACCATGATCACAGCCACTGATAGTGTGACATTTAGGTTTCCACCCACACACTGGGTCGTATGAAAGACACACTAACGAAAAAACTGTAACCAAAGCTGCACTGCCTGGTGCTCAACCTTGAAAGAGAGGATTCAGATATTAACCCTTTCTGTGGAGTGTCATGTGCCCTCCCCTGAGATGTATCACTGCACCTAAGCTGACTTGCAGCACAGAATCTGGAGATAAGCGGTGGCTTTAGAGCCATTTCAGGACAAACCAGGCGTACCTAGTCCCATGTGGAGTGATCTGCTGTGTTACTTCCCCCTCGCTCACTTTCTTTATCCTTCTCTCTGAGAAAAAAAATCTACTTTCCAAAATTCTTGCTGAAAATGTGCCGAGGGGAGAAATTAAGACAGAGACAAATAGGAGAGTGGAAGAGGCAAGACACTGATGGAAGAAGTGATCAAAGCTGTAAACACACACACACACACACACACACACACACACACACACACACACACACACACACACACACACACACACACACGCACGCACGCACGCACGCACACACACACACACACACACACACACACACACATACACACACACACACACACTAACACACACACACTCACACACACACACACACACACACACACACACACACACACACACACACACACACAGAGTCGTGTATGTGTTCGTATGTGCATGTAATCTTTGGCCATGAAAAACAGCATCCGAGTGCTCTCACTCTGCCTACCTGCAAACACCCACTCATCAGCTGCTGCTGTGCTGTATGTGTCCTTGCTTGAAATGTGACCATGCCCAATTTTAAATATATGTGCAATGTACATCCAACTGTGAGTGTGCAAGTAATCGCTTCATCCTGCTCTCACCAAGGACCAGAGGGTGTTTATGCCTCGAGTAAAGTATACTAAAGCAATTTTTTCTTTATAAATTGTTTTATATTCTGTTCCACTTTTAATCCTAAAATAACCCTGCTTTATCTGGAGCTGAATGCCCTCTTAATACAAAACTTATCAGTTAGGTCCAGAGCCTGCAAACACTTGAGCAGAGTTTTTGTTGCTCCTTAATTTAATTGGCATGTTGCAAAAACTCCTAACGTCATTGATGTTTCTGGCAAATAATGAGTATATTTAATGGAGTTTTTAGCCAAGATTGCGGAAAGAAGTTGTTAAGGAAAAGTCAGGGGCTCAAAGTAAGGAGGCCTCATCCCTTGGGGGCCATTAATGTCTGGAGAAATTTCATGGCAATCCATCCAGTTGTTGAGATATTTCAGTTAAGACCAAAGTGGTGGTCTTGAAAGCCATGCTGCTCACACATCTAAAGACTTCAGTACAGCTCACTTAATTAAATCTGGCATGAAAAGGTTAGGAAATTCAGGTTTTAAATATAAGCACGCTGTTAACCTGACACACATGGACTTCAGTTGACTGAAAAGGGTATATAAAACAGGGACTACTGCTTATATGAGGCACACAATAAAACAGCTACATATGCACTGAGTGTAGCTGTTATAGTCTCATACTGACCTCTGTTTAGCCTTCACACAGATGATATAGAGCTTCATTTACTTACCTGCCATATGCTCACACATGCAGATGTACAAAATACACTACAACTGATCAAGGGCAAAAAGATGTGCAGAACATATCTGCATAAATGTACATACAAATGCATAAACATATAGCATTTCATCGTCTTACAGTACGCCTGTTTAAAAATGCATGCACACTGACAGCCTTACCTCTGCACACTTCCTAATACACACACACACACACACACACACACACACACACACACACACACACACACACACACACACACACACAAAGTGTGGCTGTGCTCTGACCTGATAACTAGAGGCAATGCACCTTTCAGAATGATAATTTGGGAATGAATAAAATATGCATGTCACTGACACCACTTCTGTGTTGTGTGTGAGGCTATGAGGGTCTGGTATTCATACAGTGTGAGTGGTTAGAGCTGAATGTGTGTGTGTGGTTCAAATGTAATTATTCAGACCGTGAATTGACTAGGCCTTTACTCCACAATGTCAGAGTTACAGGCAGTGATGCCTCTTTAACAAATGCAAAATGGAAAATAACAAGCCGTTCACATCGGGATATTTGCTGCTTGATGTTAACAACGCTGTAGATGGAGAAAGGACAGAAAAACTGAACTCAAAAGTCGGACATAAGCAAGAAATATTTCACATGTATCTTCTCAAAATTTTTCTTTCACATGCATGCCAACTTTTCTCCTTCTCCACAAAAAGTACCCTTGAAAAAGACATTACATGTAGAACTTGCAGTATTTAAAGGTGACATATCACGCTCTTTTCATCAAAATATATTGGTCTGAGAGGTCCCCAAAACATGTCTTTAAAGTTTATGCTCAAAAAACACTTTGAAATCAGATTTTGGCATGCCTGAAAAACCCTCTTCTTCAGCCCTGTTCAGAACGGTCTGTTTTCCCTCTGACCACGCCCCCTCAGGAAGTGGATGTGGCCTTGGCTCTCCAGCATGTTAAACTAATGTTTACATGTTGGCTGAATAGACACTGCTTACAGACCGCGCTACTTCAACCCTCTGAATTTGATCCAGAATCTGATCATGACGGAGAGGCGCCTGTAGCAGGACCTTTCTGAACGATTGGTCACAGATTTAGTGTTTCTTGTTGTTGTATTTGTCAGTATGTTGACGTGTCTACACGTCTCCTACACAGCTACGAACATGTAGCTATGTTGCTATGCTAACTAGCGCTAGCACTTTTCCATGAAAAATAAAAATCATCCACTAGATCTTCAAATCTGCAGACGTGGGGAGTAAAACCGACCTTTGTGTTTATTAACACAGCCTACAACTAACATGCCTCCCTCCTAAGCTCCTTGTTAGCTCACATGTGTGCAGGTAATGAAAAATGTAGGAGGGGTTGAGTTGTATTTTATACAGTCTATGGGCTGAACAAGCTCTGAGCTCTGACTTCTGTTACAGACTGGATATTGTTGTGACGTAACAAAAACATGGAAGTCTGAAACGGCTTGTTTCAGCACACATTTACAGAAAGGTGGAGAAATCAAAATAGGGGCAGAATGGATTTTTTTCATTTTCGGGGGGTTTGTAGACATGCCAGGGAAACATATTTCAGGTAGAGAACCATTAAAAAGTCGATTTTGCATGATATGTCACCTTTAAATGCAAACCTCTATCTCATTTAGCAGTCTATTTTGTCTTGCTAGTTCCTGCACAGCTCGATTACAGTATAAAGTATGTCCTCGCCACCAGACCACCAATACTGCAGTTTTGTACCTTTTTACCATCTAACACTGCCTCTTCTTTACTAACGCTCTCTGCATGCAAGGTCATAAATCTAGTTCCAGGCTTTAGTTTGGGCCTTGTATGTCACACACAATGAAAGTTAAAGGAAGCCAAGCAGCTGTCACTGTCTGCTCCCACATTGAGCTACTCAAGCTTTCGAGTACATTTTGCTATTATGAATTGCCCGGTGTAGCTCTGAAACCTTGGTGGATATATAATTGGCTATGACAGGTTTGTGCTGTGAATGTCATATTAAATCATCATAGGTTATTTCTGTCACCGTTAGCTACCTAGTTTTTGAGAAACAGGTCTCTTATACAAAGTAGTGTGATGTAGATTTTGTAACGGGACTTAAAAGTTAACAAAAAATACAAATGCAAAGCCAGATATGAGAGGCAAATTTGAGAAACTAATGCATCTTTTAATCCTACAAGGTAAAAAAAAATAGAATTAATAGATGATTATCTTGCATCAAATTAAGTGTAGGGCTGATGTATATAGTTAAGTATTCTAGTATATCTATTCTGAAGAATATACTCAATTAAATGTTAATTCAGAGATCCCTTTGGAAAGAGGTAATGAAGTGATTAAGTTCTCTCACTTTGCATGTCTGCTCGTGTCTTGAATAATGTGGCTTTTATCAAAGTGCCAATTGAGGATTACACCATGATTAAGTTTGGAATGAATGCAGAAGAAGTGCGCCTGGTGTCTCGTTTCTGAAGGGATCTGCCACTCCAGGCTGTGGTGTATAATTCTCTGGCAGGCTATGTCAAGTGGTTCAACTGCCTCAGCAGACCCCTGGTCTCTTCTATATAAACATATCTGGGTCTGAGAGGTGCATCACTACACAGCTGCATACCCGCAGTCATTCTATTTCTTGTTTTCATGTCCTTTGTGAACCTGCATGAAATGTCTTTACTTTATCACCCTCATCTGAATCATTTCTCTGAAAATAAGTGTGGGTAAGGAAGAGAGGGAAACAAATGAAATGCATGAAAAGGGAAGAGTTTTGAAAATAAAAAGTCTGCCATGTCTTGAGCTAATCTTCTTTTTCCTGTTTTTGTATACCTAAGTTATTTCTTTATGCTCTGAAATAGCAGACGTTGAGTGAAAGTTTTCCTTAATAGTGTTTTGATTTTTTACTGTTCTCCAAACACAGAAGATAAAAAAGCTCAAAAGTAATCTTAAACAAAAACATTCCTGGAGGTACAACAGCATTCAACACACTGCTATTAAAATTATTATAACGTTTCTCTTCTCTGCTCAACAGCAGTGAGTTTGAGGTATATCTTGAGGCAAAACTTGGTAAACAGAATCCTTACCCACATGTATCGCTGCTGTTTCAATGCATGAATAATTAAATAGAGTAAACACTTAAAAAAGTCATCCTCTATGGAGTGTCAGAAAAAGACTGGGTAACAAGAGACAGTTAAAATCCATTTGTTGTTTTCTTTAAGCAATAATGTGTTCAAATGATGAGAGAGGTAGTGAGAGAGAGGGAAAGAAAGTAGGCAATGGATGGTACGACACCACTTCTGCCACTGTGTGTTATGTGTTTTATGCATACTATATGTGTGTGTGTGTGTGTGTGTGTGTGTGTGTGTGTGTGTGTGTGTGTGTGTGTGTGTGTGTGTGTGTGTGTGTGTGTGTGAGAGCATTGATGAAGACATGTTTTGAAGGGCTTTCTTGCATACTTCTGAGCTGTCCCTTTGCATACCTCTCTTTGCCTGCATATTTGTGTGTTTGCATGTACTGGTCCTCTGGATGTTTGTGTCCACACATTTGGAAAATGGACGGCATCATATATCTAATTCCAAAGCAATGATACACTCCATCCCTGCTGTCCCATTATTCTCAATCACTCTGTCTTTTTCCACGTCTCCCTGAACGCCCCTTGAACTCTCAAACTATCTAAGAATTTCCAACTGAATGTGTTTTTTGCTAAAATTACAGTGTGTGTCTGTGTGCGTTTTCAGGGAAACTTGTGGTAGCATAAAAGCCAAGAAAAGGAATAAGTGTTTTCCTGATTTTGTGTATCAATGTGTCTGTGTGCATGTCAGGAAAAAAGGTTGACTCAAGGAAAGGAGAAACATGAATACATGTTTTTTTTTATTTTTGTTTAAGAGCACATACATACTGTATGTTGCGTGCTTGTGTTGGTGTGTCTTTGCTAGCATGGGTCTGTGTTTGTGTAATTTAGAAACAAAAGTGATTAAGATAAGGATTATTCTAGCTTTGTTCTCTCAGTTGCTCAGTGTGGGATTTAGTGTGTGTCTGAAATTGTGATGGTGGTTAAAGGAGAGTACAAGGGGTAAATAGGCACAGGTTTTAAGTGTATTCATATGCCTATTTACTGTGTGTGTGTGTGTGTGTGTGTGTGTGTGTGTGTGTGTGTGTGTGTGTGTGTGTGTGTGTGTTGCCTTTATGTTTTTGCAGCTGCCTCTGATTCTAACTTGCCGATAAGATGTTGAGAAGCATGATCTCATGATTTCCACGGCTACTGCACTGATACACATCATGGCCACTTACCAAGAACATGAGACTCCCCCACACGCATGTACGCACACTCAAACAGACAGACAAACAGATCCGCACTCTCACCCATGAGGCATTTTGACCCTACATGGCTGTGTTTGACTTGTTGGTGCAGACCTGGTTGCATACCTCTGAATTACACAGACTCTTGAAAATGCTTCTTGTTTGCAAAGATATGAGTGTGAGATTTCAAGCATCGCTGTTAAGTGCCCTCAGGAGTGAAGGTTTTCTGTAGCATATGCTGGGGTTGTAATTTTGAAAGGGTGTTTGATACTCACAGTGAATATCATAAAAGCATTTCCCATATCTAAGTTTTTAACTGTCCACCAGCACGGCACAGGAAACACACAAACAGAGCCTAATGATAACACCTTGGGCTTTACTTTAACACTCTGTGAGATTATCAGAGATGTAAACATCTGGCTTAGAGGTGGTAACACGGAGGGAGGCCACATACAGATAAATCAGTCAGTAAGTATTTAATGTAATTGAAATAATCAAACAAATCCTAAAAATGAATGGGATATATCAGTACAAGAAGAATCAGTCATGTCTGGAGTGTGTGGATGAATGAAAGTGTTGTGTGATGGTGCTGATGCATGTGATGAACCAAACAAAGAAAGGATGAGGAAGTAGCAGGAGGCCCAGCTGAGAGATCCTGCACAGAGAGGAAGGCCTTTATGCCCTCTGAAGGCTCCACCCAGCTGGGCAGGTACAACAGACTACCCCTCTCATCTCCACCCACATGCCATATCCCTGTACCTGCAACCAGCACAGGAAACACAGGATGAGAGTAGAGCATGACGTGCAGGTAGAGCAAGAGGGGTTGTCACAGAGAACCTTGTGTCATCATATTTTCACTCTTTTAATTTACCTCCTCTTTCTTCCTTGCTGTCATTAAACCGTCAATCTCTCTGTCCACATGATGGATTAGTTCCTATTGCATGTGATGCTGGAACATGATTGGCCACTTCCGATGACATCATTCTTAGCAGATTTATGGACATTTATTGGTTGGGTTTGTAGGTTTCCTGGAGTGTGTAGGCCTACAGGCACGAGCAAAGGGTAAGAAACATGGTTTCTGCCACCAGTCCATATTTACTAAGTACCGTAAATCGAACCTGGACATTGTTCTGTTACAGCCATCCATTATTGATGACAGCTTTCAGGCAGGACGTTTATGAGCCGGGCTGTTAGGATCAGTAATTCACTCTGTCAGGAGATCAGAAGGGAGCAGTGGAGGTAAAAAGGAAGAGGAACAAGAGGAAGAGTGAAACAGATGGGAAGGAAAAAGAAAGACAGAAGTTGGGAGCAGAGAGAGAGAGAGAGATATGCGGAGCTGGTGAAAAAATAATAGGCATTTTTTTAACAAAGCTTTTATTCTTGGGAAATATTCCCCTCCTTCCCCCTTCTCTTCATTCCATCCACCCTTTTCTCTGGCTATCATGTTTCTCATGCCAATCAATATTTTATAGCTGTCGCTCCAGAGCAATGAACTCCCCCCAGCTCTGTGAATGACAGATGAGGGTGAGAAAGGGTGTTGGGGCAAAGTGGAAAGCAGGGAGGGGTAAGAGGGTGTAAAAGCAGAGTGGTGGAGAAACATGAAGTCAGAGGAAATATTAATAGTGAAAGAGGGAATGAGGCAAGTGAGAGAGAGAGAGAGAGAGACTGAGGGAGAAATGGATGAATGTGACATACATCAAGAGTGGGAGAAAATTTCCCACAGATAATGAAATTATGCAGTGGAAATGTCTACCAATTTTCATACTCCCAGAGAACTAATTACAGAACTAAGAGAGAAAATGTCAGCGCCGTGACATCAAAGGGAGGACGCTGCCTACTCATTTTCCCCCTATTTGTGACTTGTTGTTTTACCTAAGCTGCTTTTAGCTTCTAGCCCACAGCACACTGCTATTCTTCAAGATAAGGACCACAACTACACACTTTCAGTTAAGGAACGGGAGATTGTCTGTCTGTGTGTGCCTGTGTGTGTGTGTGTGTGTGTGTGTGTGTGTGTGTGTGTGTGTGTGTGTGTGTGTGCGCGTGCGTGTGCGTGTGCATGTGTGTGTGTGTGCCAAGCATACAAATGCACATAGTGTGTTGCTTTTTATATATACTGAGTTTGTTTTCATCAGTGTTTGTGTATGTAGAGAGCCATGATAAGGGGGAAAAGTTTGATTCTTGAAGCTGTGTCAGAAACGCTCTTTGTGTTACAATTTTCTCATGAGTCATAGCTCTACCGGTGAGGCAATCATGTGGAGAAGCACATACAGAAAAGTTCCAGGTTGTAATGAAACAAGATGATGATGGAGTGGGGAAAAAAACACAAGTTAGAGAAGAGAGTGTGTATTTGTGTGTATGAGGATGGACTCTTAATGTGTGTGCATTGTGTTTGTGTGCACGTGTGTGTAATGGAGAGAAAGAGAAAAAAAGGCCTCTTCCTCTCGCCCCCACCTGCTCTTGTAATCCTCTGTGTTTTGGTGACCTTGGCAACCTGGTGACAAAACAGTCTTTGGGGTTCCTTTGATTGAGGCCAGGGGTGGGCGGGAGGTTTGGACATGCTGAAAAGACAGTGGGGGAGGTAGCAGGATGAAGGAGGGGGATAAAGTTCCTGGTGCCCTAAGAGTTGGCTGTAAAAGTAGTTTTTTAGTTAGTACCTCCAGTCCATTATTTTTTTGCTCAATTTTTTCATTACTAGCAATGCAAAGTATACATATTTTTCCATCATTGATCTTTGGATATGTTAACAACCAAATATCAATTACTTCTAAAATGAAAAAAAAAATGTATAAACCTAAATCATAGAGCTTTATTTTCCACAGCAGCAGAATGCATTTGACTGACAGTATTGCATAGCCACAGAACATATAGAGGCCTAGGCTTGAAACACACTGAATATCAACATACGGAGCAGGCTCATAAAAGTAATCTCAGCGGACATGTAGAGCTAGGCTCAAACTACTAAACATGGAATTGCTGCAACGAGAGAAAGGAACACAATTACACAGTATTTCAGATTCATGGTGTCCAGTTTTCTGCCTACTTGTTCTCACTGACAAAAATAAGTACATCTAGGTCACAATCAGTCTAGCTGCAGAAAACACATGCTCAGAAGGCACTGATGTTGCTAGTATGCAGAGATACTTGTATCTTTGTGTTCAAAGATGGGGTTTTGTCCTTTAAAATTCTAAAACTCTCTGTCTGTTGTTAGTGGCAGGAGTTGTAGATGCTCCTCCAAAAGAGGAGCCATCATGGAGACCAGGTGTATGACTGCAGCCCCCGGCTGAGCATCTCTGCCATCATGGGCACAACACCTTTAGCCAGTTGGGTGACATTCAGACATACTTAATATGACCCAACCCTGATGGCTGAATGTAATATGAGACCACATATGGTTTATTGGTACGTATCCGTGACGTCACCCATCTGTTCCTGAGCGCTGATTTGAAGCCAATTGTCAGAGGCAGCCATATTGGAAATGCAGGACTCAACCAGGCAGAGTGTGACGTAAAGGGGCGGAGTTTGAGCCTCCTAGCCAACAGCTATGTGTTCCCGACCGGGAGTCAAGACAGTCATGTCCTTATTTGGGCAAAAACTCGTAATCTTAATATCTTCTGAACCGTCGCCTTAGAAAAAAATTCACCCCCAGTACAGTGTGTGCCGATAGAGAAATTAGTGACGTAGACCCAAGACATTTTTTTAACAAGGCTGTAAACATGTTTATTAATGCTGCAAATTGGTGTCTCTATGGTTTCCGGTGTTTCTGCAGCCAGCCTCAAGCGGATTCTCGATGTATTGCAATTTATAACACTTCTGCATGGGCTTCATAGGTTGAGACCGGAGGTTGCCGCTTGCTTGAAGCATGCTCTTAATGATCCATCCCTTGAAACGGGATTAATTGTTTGCATTCTTGTTAACAACAACTCTTCTTCCCTACCGTTTACATTGTTAACGTTTAAAATTCAAGTTGGATACAATTTGAGGAGATGTAGTTATACCTTTTTGGGTACATTTTTTTTCTAAGTTCAGGTCACAACATGAATAATCTCCTTGTAATAGCAAAGCAATCCATGTTCATCTTTCACCAGAAATAGTGCTGCAGCACTCATCTTCAGTGGAAAAGAGAGCTAGGAAACACTGTCATAGCCTACTTTAACTATCCTCTTTAAAAACATAATTGCATCACAAAAAAGGATGATTTGTTAACATTTATGGGAAAGGAAGCTTATTCAGCTCATTGTGTCATGAGAAGGCCAGCTAGCTTGATAACATTTAGCCGAGAACCAGCTTGCCCTTAAGTAGCTCTTACTTGAATTCTATGCTACCCAGTCATGTTACAATGTTACAATTTCATTTAGTAGATGAATTTGTCCAAAGCAACATATGGATCTTGAAAACAAAACTCTAAAGGGCTAACTAAATATCTCAGGAAAGACAATCTAAAGAAGGCTCGAGTGGCTGTTTTTAATGGCTGGTTTACGCTCAGCTGGCTAGCTTATTATTTCACAGACTTACAATATGTTTAGAGGGACACTTTTCTATGCTAATTCAGTTTGTTTGTAGGTATCTGTGTGTACATGAACCTCACTTCCTATAGTTTGCACTCAAACACGAAGAAAGCTCATGTGTGCAAGTGCGTTTTTTTTTTAACAGAAGTGGTGCCTTAAAATTTCAGTGAATAAACATCTCAGAATTTGTGTTTTTAGGTGATTTAAATAATGTAATCATATGAAAGAAGGGGCATATAGGTGAATTGCTTCATTGCACAAACAAGTGTCCCAATGATTTGGGTCATGAATTTTTCCCTCCTCTGTGAGGGTCTGCTCACTGGAGTTAGTCATCTGTAACACCCTGCTCTGTTGAGGTCAGCAGGGATGGTCTGTGCTGGTTTGCAGACTCAAAATTTGGAATTGTATGCCTCTTTTTTTTCATTACTGACTCTGAGAGCAAAAAAGCTTCCATAAATGGTCACCACAATCAGTTGCTGATTAAAGGTGCATTTTATGGCTCAGTGGAAGAAAATTGTACTGTGTTGAGGTCACCTACTCGAGACACGGCAATTATTAGTGATAAAATGAGAACGACATTGTGTCATACGCACTGAGATCAGAGGACAATGCTGCTCGCCGGTGTGAATCGCAGAGCAAAAATGAACGATTTAAAAAGTGCAGCATTTCTTCCTGAACTAACTTCGGATAGTTAGTGCTTTATGGGAGTGTTTTTTGTTAAGCTGAAATTGTTGATGAAAGTCTGTACTAAACAGCAGTGACTTTTGATGTTTTAACCTCTTTTTCTCTATTCCTTCTCCTGCAGTGAGAGATGATGACGATTTCCTGAGTCTCAGCGAACTCCCTGAAACCTTCCCCTCCGACCCTCCAGAGCCCTTACCTCACTTCCTGTTTGAACCCGAGGAAGGCTACATTGTCAAGAACAAACCTGTCAATCTCTTCTGCAAAGCAACACCTGCCACGCAGATCTACTTCAAGTGCAACAGTGAGTGGGTCCATCAGAAAGACCACACTGTTGAAGAGAGGGTGGATGAAAACTCAGGTGAGTGAAGTCCAGCTCTCACAAACATTTCACAAAAGGTGGAGGGGTCAGAACATACTGTTGAGACATCTGGAAAATAACTTTTGCAGAAGTTATTCATTCAAAGGGCTATCAAACTTTTTTCCAATGTTAGGACATTTTTGACAGAAAAAAATCTGTTACAAGTCAGTTCAAACATGGGACACCAGAATTATTTTAAGAAACACATTGATACACTGATGTAAATAGTTTTCCTGGTATATTACTTCTTTTTCATTGTATAGCATATATGGATTTACATGCTCGGGACTGTTTAATTTTGGTTTTCCATTGACAAAAAGGGTTGAAAGTACCTGGCAACTGGTATTTTGAAAACACTGTAGAGTCATACATTGGTCTGAGAAATTTGTCAATGGAGAACCCTGCCCACCACTCCTAAGTGTTGGTGTCAGGCCTGTGGTGTTGTCTTTGGAAAGAGTGAAAATCTGAAATACAAAGTCACACTGAGCTTTAGCCAGTGTTTTATTACTCTAGTCCAGGACTTAGACTTGGGTCTGACTCAAGTCCTTATTTTCAGGACTCTACACGCAAGATGGAGGCTGACTTATTTATTGATAACAACGGTTTTATTTTTGTTGTTTTTGGCATGAGGTCCATATGATTTATCAAGTTATCAAGCAAGGGCTGGCACGTATGCTTTTCAAAAAGAATGTAAATGTTTTTTTATTTAGCTTTTCCGTTATTTATATATACACCATAACAAATGAACAAATGAAACAAAAAATACAAATAAATAAACATTCAAACAAAAGAAAACAGGACAAGCAACACATAAGAACAAGCGCTCTTTAAATACAAGTAAGCTGATAGAAAATGAAAAATAACACACTTTGTTCGTTCACAAGTCAAATGATGCCTCACTGCAACAACAGCAATAATTTCATCAACATATACAGCATGTGTATTTTAATATTTTAATATTTCTTAGTCCTTTTTCAAGAAGAACTGCATCTGCTGTCTACTGGCATGTATGCTTGACTGCATTCACCGCCACTTGCCTTCTTATTCAGCAACAGTTCCTGTTAAGATGCCCCAAATAGGTGCCACAAATAGATTTTTGTCATGGGGACTCGACTCAGACTCATTTAATGAGGACTCAACTTGTACAGGACTTGGAATCTTTGGTGACTCATTCAACTTGGGGTTGAATGAGTTCAGACTGAACTTGTACTCAGGATTTGGTGAAAGTTTAATCTCTGTGTGTTTGGCTTCAAGGTGCAAACACAGGTGACACTTGGTAGTTTCATGTGGGGTCTCCTTGACATTTATTTAAGATCCTGTGCCTGTATCCACACATATTCTTCAGATCCTCTCAGAGAGCGCCTAACTTAGCGGAAAAACGTTTAGCAGAATACCCTTGCCTATAATTTAGAAACTCTGAGTGAGGACGGGACAGAACCTCACAATTATTAAATGTTTGGAGTGCATTTCTCCTATTTCACCATCTTCCTGCCAAGGCTGAGATGTTTTTAAAGTAACTTTTATCTTTACAAAGATGTAGTTTTAACTTCTAAGGAAAATTCTTGGAAAACATCATGATTCTAAGAATATTCGTTGAATCAGTTTCTAGGGTTCTTTGTACTAAAAAGCTTGGTAAAAACAGCCACTTGTAATCATGCTGGAAGCAGGCCTACTAACTAAAATGGTAAACAAAAAAGAGTAAGTAATATTAAAGCCGCAAGTGGCGATGAACTGGCCCTCGCACACCTGCAGCCGCCGCCTATGTGAGCCACCGCCACATGTAAACCATCGTCCGATATTTGCCACCACATGATGTGAAAGCAAGATCTGAGAGTATATACTGCCTTCGGTGGTGCAAATGTTCCAAGTTTTTGGCAAATTGCCAAGAAAACCTCCAAACTTGACAGTCTGCCACGCCCACAATTTTAGTCTGAACAGAATTCTTTTGATAATTTTTAATCGTCAATATGTCTACTATAGAATGTGCCTTGTTTGGACTGAATCGGAGAAAAACCCTAGGAGGAACTCTCAAAAGTATGCCCCCTTATTTGGGCGTCATTCTTCACATTCAAAGCTGTATGTGTGTTTGATGCACCGCCTGAATGCCTGCCACGCCCACAATTTCAGTCTGAACGGATTTCCTTTTATAATTTTTAATCGTCAATGTGTCTACTATAGGTTGCCCTTGATTTGGACTGAATCAAAGAAAAGCCCCAGGAGGGGACAGCGAAAGTATGCACCCTTATTTGGACGTATTTGGACGCCATTTTGAATTTTCAAAGCTAGGTGGCGCTCTTCCTGTTGAGTTTCGGATATGGGTATGAGAGGCTTTTTTTGTGCATCCTGATGCCATGAATATGCATTTTATTTTTCAAGCATGTAGCTCAAAATAAACTCTATGGGGAGGCGTTTTTGAAAACTTTAGGGGGCGCTAGTGACACATTTTTGTGAATTTTTGCACGAGACCCATAAATCAGTAAATTTTCCACCAGGCCGGATGAGTGTGCAAAAATATCCGTGCTTTCATGCTTGTTCAGGGGTCCAAAAAATGCGTTCGAAGTGGCGTAACAAATAAAAAGGAAAATCCTTAGGGTTTCAATAGGGCCTTTGCCGCCACTGCGTGTCAGTGTTCGGGCCCTAATTACCAATATCAAGCAAGTAGATACAGAAGAAGCAGCATGGTGCTTTGTAGGAATGTGGTGTAGGTGTTTGTATGAGCAGACAGGCATGCAGGTGTTTTAATATATATGTATGGGGCTAAATAATCAAGTCCCTTTTTCCCTTGATGTCTCTGCCTGCATATGCATTATGTGCCTGACACTGATGATATTTCACTCTGTGAGATATAAAATTGTCACAATCCAGGAAATGTGGCTAGGATGTTTCCCAGTTTGCTCCATCACACCAGTGTAAGCAAACAGGTCAGAGCGATTATTCAGATGTTTAGTTATTTGTGCAGGGAGCTGGGTCATAAGTCAGATGTGTGTATGCAGCTGTTCCTCTACCAATACTTTACTGCCATGTTCACAGGACAGTTTAATAGGATCCACAGTGATGTACTGGACTACAGCCAGAGCTCCACACTTGTCACTTGACAGCACATGCTATTACTCTGCAGGCGAGGTAATGATGAATCATGCTGTTGTTCTGGCAGAGAGACAAAGACATACACATCCTGCTTTCTTAGACTTAAGGCTGACATGAGCTCAGCTTATGGGTCTCCACCTGCCTGTTAATGAGCACCAGTCCCCTGAGCGAGCGGTTAAACACAGGCTGAAAACAGTTTGAAAACTCCTGATATATAGTACCTGCTGGATGAATACACACTAGGGTCAACAGTAGCACAAATCAGCATGTCGATGTGGAAACTATCTTTGTTTCTTGAGGCAGGTGAACCAGATACTCAAGTTGACACATCATAATGCCCTCCCAAGTTTGAATGTGTCCTACAAAACAGACACATGGCTGTTTACAATGTATGTGTGTGTCCTTTGGTTTCTGAGTTGCTGCAAGGGTTCTGAACCAGAGACAGGAGCAAAAAAGAGTAATATATGTTGAAGTATCCTGTAATTCAGCAGTTGGAAATGAAAAATGGGTGAATGAAAGGCAAGAAAAATAAATGAAACAAAACCTGCATGAAGTCAGCATAAGAGAGGTTTACCAATAGGTACAAAAATAGAAAAACACAGGCCCATGGAGAGGTACAAAGAGCATACAAAGAATAGCTTCAATAGAAATAAAAATAAATAAATGTATAGTCAATGTTGGAGACTACCTGTCATATTCTCCATCTCCAAAACTTGCAGATTTTCCTTATCTTGCGCGGTTATCTTTGCACAATGGTATCCCTTTTCATCCCTCTCTTTCCTGTTTTAGACCTACATGTTCATTCCACTCTATTATGTATTTTATTTTCTTTGCAATTTCTCTCTTTTTGCCTCTTCTGTTGTTATCCATCATCCTCTGTGACTCTCTTATGCCTTTTTAACCCCTCTTTTTTTTGGTTAATCTTTGTTTTTTCCTTTAAAGTCATCTCTTATCTTTGCCCTTTGTCTCCTTAAAGGTGACATATCATGCAAAATCGACTTTTTAATGGTTCTCTACCTGAAATATGTTTCCCTGTCATATCTACAAACCCCCCGAAAATGAAAAAAATCCATTCTGCCCCTATTTTGATTTCTCCACCTTTCTGTAAATGTGTGTGAAACGAGCCATTTCAGATTTCCGTGTTTTTGTTACGTCACAACAATATCCGGTCTGTCACGGAGTCAGAGCTCGGAGCTTGTTCAGCCCATAGACTGTATAAAATACAACTCAACTCCTCCTCCGTTTTTCATTCCCTGCACAAATGTGTGCTAACAAGGAGCTTAGGAGGGAGGAATGCTAGTTGTAGGCTGTGTTAATAAACACAAAGGTCAGTTTTACTCCACACGTCTGCAGATTTGAAGATCTAGTGGATGATTTCTATTTATCATGGATAAGTGTTAGTGCTAGTTAGCATAGCAACATAGCTATATGTTAGTAGCTGTGTACCAAGCCACACGTCGACATACTGACAAATAACACAACAAGAAACACTAAATCTGTAACCAATCCTTCAGAAAGGTCCTGCTACAGGCGCCTCTCCGTCAGGATCAAATTCAGAGGGTTGAAGTAGCGTGATCTGTAAGCAGTGTATATTCAGCCAACATGTAAACATTAGGTCAACTTGCTGGAGAGCCGAGGCCACATCCACTTCCTGAGGGGGCGTGGTCAGAGAGAAAACAGACCGTTCTGAACAGAGCTGAAGAAGAGGGTTTTTCAGGCATGCCAAAATCTGAATTCAAAGTGTTTTTTTGAGCATAAACTTTAAATGCATGTTTTGGGGATCTCTTAGACCAATATATTTTGATGAAAAGAGCTGAATGTGTCACCTTTAAAACTAGTTTTTCCCCAAGGGGGTTTTTAACCTTTCATCTTGAAGCACAGAAAGGTAACATATCATTCACATGTTGTGCTCACAGCTGGTCTCCTCACTGTACAACTTAGACAACAGAAGTTTATGTGGCAAGACAGCTTGTTTTTATTTATATGGTAATTGGAAATTTTACTTGGACAAAATCTGAGAATAATCGGTCAGACTTCTGTGTGTCTACAACAAGCATAAATTGTCTCCTTTTCTTTCTTTCTGTCTTTCTTTCTTTCTTTCTTTCTTTCTTTCTTTCTTTCTTTCTTTCTTTCTTTCTCTCCTATCTCTCAGTCTTCATAACTGACATCATGTGCAGCTGCTCGTCATTTATTAGTCTCCCATCAGCCGCTCATTTGCTATCTGCTAGACTCTGGACAGAGCATTACTACAAGGAAATTCTGTCCAGTTAACCACCCATAGATCTCGACTGTGATACTGTATATGATGGACACCATGAGGTCTCCCAAGGATCAGGATGACCCAGTCAGCCATATAACTGACATCTGTGTTTCTGAATAGCATCAAGTGCTATTTATTCGGGGCGCTAGTTTTCATGGTCGTCTTGCAGAAACTTTAACCAAAATGTTTTGGAACAGATAACCTTTTGAACTCCAAAAGGAGTTGTCTTTTGGAGTAAAAATAACCCTCAGTGGGCACCAACATGGATTTGGTTTTAAAATTGGGACTTCTTAAAGTATGCTGTAATTTATGCTTAATTCATATAGTACAAAGCCATCATAATGTCGCTTTAATAAAATATTGATTGACTTCTTGCTTCTTTGTACTGCTCCAGGACACTTAATCTTGTTAGTGTGGTATAATTCATACGGCTACCATATGAAATATAATGAATTTATAAATACATTGGGGGTATTATGCAATATTAAGAGCTGCTGTGGTTTGGGGGATGTCTGGAAATTGAGCTTTTTTTCCAGGAAAATGGTTCTAAAAGGCTCTGCTTTTTTCTTTTTTAAATGTGTCTCTTTATTTTTCTTGGACAAAATTTGTTGCAACTGCATATTTTGACATTTATTTATAATGAAGGATAAAGAGTAAAGTAAACTTTTGAACCCATGCAGAGCAACAAACTCTAATAGTCTTATTTTTAGGGATGCACCGAAATGAAATTCTTGGCCGAAACCCAAAAACTGAAAATGAGGAAACCAAGGACGAAAACCGAAACACCGAAATAAATTATTATGCCAATTATTAGTACCATTGCATTTATGGCGATGACTGTACTAGGGATGTCAACAATTAATCGACTATCAATTAACTGATTGTTAAGAACTTACTCAAACAGATTTTTTTGTTTCGATTTTATACCACGTGGAACAAACATCATGTGGTCTCATATTTTCTTCAGCTAGCAGGGAGGTGTTTTATGTTTAAAGCATGTTTCGAAGTGAATCAGGTGTTGCGCACAGCAAAGACGCTCAGCTGGGGGCTACGGCTGAGTGATAGGTCTCCATGAGCGCTTTTTTCTCCGCCTGAAGACTGATTATGACCTGGTGGTGCTCCAGGCTGACAGCTGACCGCGCTCACATGCTTATTTTTCTCAATAACAATGAGTAGACAGACAACTGGACACTGTGAGTCTGAAATATGTTTCTGTTCAGTTCCCTTGTTGAATTCTGAGCCTTCACTTTTATGACTGTATGTCCGCGGAGATCATGAGCCTGTTCCACATGTTGATATTCAGCGTGTTTAATATTTTGAACACATCAATACGATCCGTAGCTATTTAATACTATCAGTTATATACAACATTGTGTCGTGAAGGAAAATTTGATTCAGGGAAAAAAAAAACGCATTTGGCTTTTCTTTCGACATGGGAAACATTTACCTTTTTTTAATGATTAATATGATAATTGATTGTTAACAATTCCAAAGATTGGTCACGGAAAATACTTGAAATTTGCATCCCTACTGTATACTAACCTCAGTGAAATCAAGGCAAGCGGGTTCGCCGCATCCATTGCAGCCTGGATCATTCTCGTGCGCGCTGCTTTTTTCCCACATCCTAGTAATGATCTTTTATAACGCGGATCAAGTACAGTCGCGATGAAGTGCAGAGGATCCTAATAGATCTCAGTGAAATGTGTGCTGACAGACTCTAAGAGTGTACTCTTCATTGTTTTCACTCCGTGGTCCGTCTCAACCTCTTTGCTTAGAAGACGCTTTAATGCTGCAATTAAAGGAATAACGGATGCAGACATGTTGGCCCTTATCCAGACAAGCACATACTGGTCGCAGTTTTTGCTTGCGTCATCACAACATTCTGTTTCGGCCGTGTTGTACTGGTGATAACAGTCTTTTTCGATGGGTGAATTTTCGGTGCATCCCTACTTATTTTAAAATGCATATGTCTTAAATTATTAAGACCTTATGCACAGTATTTATGTCATCAATGAAAGAGAGTGATATTATAAAGACATTATGAATGACACTTATTATGTAATATGTATCACATACTATAGAAAGCTAGGTCTATGCCTGGTGCCTGCACAGTGTGTGTTTTGTTTTATCTGTTTATCTGTGTGAAAACCTGAACTCTGTAAGCTGTTTTCTCCTCTTTGTTTCCTGCTGTTTCACAGACACAGCTAGAAGCTATGGCCCCCATACTGCTTTATTATCTGCTCGCTCTCCCTCTCTGTCCCATCTCTCTCCCTTTCTCTTTATTCTTCTTCCTCATCCTCTCTCCCTGCTCCATGCTGTTCTGTACTGTACTCTAATTTCTACTGAGTGAAATTGGAACGAGCTGAGACAGATAAAACCTGAGCTGGAGAGAGCAGGGGATGGTGGAGGGATGCTGATGGAGGGGGCCTCTGAGAGGGCTGGAAAGGCCAACAGATATCAGGGAGTCACACTGAGGAGAAAGATGATATGAATCCCACTGTGTTGTTTTCTTTCTCACACTCTGTGTTTACTCCTCTGTTTATCATACTTTGTGGCGGGAAAGGAATGTCAGCTTCAGCACGAAGCACAATGTTCCTTTGATCTTGGGAGATCAAGATAAAAGAACACTAAAGAAACAATGTATAAAAGTTCAAACAGAATGAAACAAGGTTCAAAGTTGTTTGTGTCGAACAGTTTATACTTTGCACCAAAATATATTTACAAGGTTTTTAACATCAAACACTTTTTTCCTCTTGTAAAAACAAATAGACTAGATCAGTGAGTTAGTAGATGAAAGTAAGGATAAATTAAAGGTGGAGGTAAAATGAAAGGAACAGAAGATGAAAAAAAGTAGCATCCAGCATCCTAAAAGGAAGAAAGAACAGTTGCACTTGTTTGATTAAACATTTGATGCATCCCTTAAAGCTCCTGCGAGGGACTTTCAGGTTGTGTTAATTTTTGTGCCCCCTGTGGACAAAGCAGTGCCTCTTATCTCTTCTGCTCAATTTCGTCCTGTTTTAACTGTGTCCTCTAACAGAAAAAACACTCCCTGTGTCATTTAAACAGTAATGACATTTTCTACATTAGGGGAAATGTTGAAAAAAGGCTGTTTCAGTAGTAAACAGTTATTCTACTCAACTGACAGCAAACCCCTTGCTTGTGGTTTTAGACATTATAATTACCTATATAGAAATGATCAGTGTCGTTGCTGATAGTCTTATTTGATTTTGTAGGTCATAAAGAGGCATCAGTATTAATTTCAGTCTGTTTTGTCAGAGGATGAAAACTCCTCACAGGCACTTTAATCTTTTATGGAGCATAATTATTAACAAGTTGTTATTCACATTGCCATCGCACATAATCTTTTAACTACAGACATTATATGTTTGAGCGGAACTCATCTCAAAAAATATTTTTGAAATACAGATAATTAAAGACATTAAGAATGGTTCCTTTAGTGGCAGATCTCTTGATTCAGTTTCAAATGTCACTTTGTTAGTTGCAGTACTCTTTTCTGACGCGTGTCCACCGTCATTCATAAAATAAAAATAATCAATGTATTCACAGGTCCGCAGTTCAATCTCAGTTTATTCCATGATAGTATTTCCATTTTCTTCCACTGAAAACTACTCAAACACAGGCTCAAAATAGGTCACGGTCAAAAAACATTACTCATGACGCTCCCACCAACCCAAAAAAAAGGGTGTATTTACACACACCTGTGACTCCTGCCTTATATAATTACTGGCCCCGCCCATAACCAAAACCCAGCAGGTAAATTCCCACTTAAACTAAAATGGCTTCTACAGTTCCCATCATAGAGTTCCCCTTCCTGCTGTTGTGCATGTTAGCTCATTAGAAAAGACTAATGAGACACATAATGAAACTTGCTACTGCTAATTTTTTTGTTCAACATGCACTGTTCCTGGCTCGTGTGTGTTTTGCTTGTTCCTTTTAATGAAACATAATAAGAGGTAAACCTTAGATGATTACAAAGAGGTAAAAGATGCTAGCCATTAGCGACGTCCATTAAGAATAGGACACATAATAAGTAATCCTAATAGTTTCTGTCCTTTTTGGAGAAAAAAAAATCACTTAACTATCATACAAGTGACATAAAAGTAGGGACATTGCTTAGCAGTATTTATGGAAAGCATAGACTGTGGACACAATTAAGTAGGTGCTGCAGCGGTACACGTTCATACTCTTTCACACAGGACTTTCTGTATGGTGCAGATACGTACCAATCCAAATCCGTGTGGACCAGGAGACTAGAGCACACCACACACAATGTGCTTAGCCCATTATGTCAGCCACTACAAACAATCAACAAGAGCTTCAAGGTCCCCTGCTATCATTAAGGTCTCCTAAATTTTCCAGTGAAATACATCATGAGTAAAGACAAGTGGATAAGACAAAAATAGTGAGAAGCAGTATGGAGGTATGCTTCTGGCAGCGCACCCAACTTGTTGATGTACTTAAAATGTCACCACACAAATGTGAATGACTCCCACAACAGTTCAAACACAGCTTCTTTGGCTTTTGAACCCAAAGGTGTCAGTGAATGTCCCATCCCTTTGGAAGAAAAGGTTAGCAAATTAAAAATCAATATAAATACATTTTTGTAATCTATTTAAGAATCTTTTATTTACTGGAGACCTTTTGATGAATTTTAAATAATTCTATTTTTAATAATCCATTTATTTTTTTATTCTTTATTTTTTATGTTCGATTAAAATGTAATTAAAAAACAAATATGAGCAGGCCTTCAAGCCTGAAATGCAGATGCTGCACTTTAGACAATGTTTAACTTCTTTAAGTTTCTAATAAAGGTATAAAAGGAAATCATGTGTTGCATCTGTTGCCATTACTATTTTCAAAAATAAACCAAGCTTTGACTTTGAAATAGAGGTACATCCCATACCGTGATTTCTGGGTACAACACCCCTAGAATAAATAAGGGGTAAATAATGAATGCTGTTTGCTGGGCTCCACTAATTATGCCTACTCCTTTCAATATTTTTTTCAACTCCATGTGCTTATTATGCCAAATTTTCCCATTAAAATCTGATCAGACCAAGGTTGCTGCTTACTAAAATGACAAATTAACAATTAAACAAACATACTTATTCAAGAAACCCTAGCTGGAGTTCAAGCCATGGGTGGCTGTGGTTGATCTTTTGCATGATACATTTTGAATTCATGAATCCTGGTTGCAGATCAGTTTTGGTGTTTTCAATTTCAAGAGGTTTCTTTTGTTTCTTACATTTAAGATGCGGATAGTGGGAGATCTTACTACCTTTAATAGATTGAAAGTGTAGTCAGAGCTGCATGGCATCTCTTGACATACTTTCAAACCTTGTAACACAGAACCTCATCTCCAGTGTAATTCAAGTGGAGGTCAACAAAGACTGACGTCTGAGTGAGTGAGTGAGAAGGGATGAACAGGATAGCTGAGGGGTTACTAGGGTCATCTTCCAACTGGAGGGATAAAGCTTGATACCATTACGAGCTCTGCTTGTCTCAGCATCCTTGACATACATACCTAACCCCACCCGCTGCTTGCTGGGTCTCCTCTCCAGTACTCACGTCCCTGCACCTGCATCCACAAACTTAAAACGAAAAACAATAAAACCTCCCTAGTCTGCCTCTGGTCAGGCCCTTTTTAGACTGCAACTTTATTAGCAGTGACATTTACTTAAACATGGTTACCATACCTCCATCTGAATTAATGTGACTCAAGGTGAGAACCAGCATAATTAGTCTAGATTGCATATCTTATTGTGAACGGCACTTGCAGTGTTTACTTAAGCAATGTGCGTACGACCTCAGTATATCTCCATTAGCCTCGAAATGTGCTAATGACACATAGTGTACTATGTTACTTACTTTGTCTCCATTAGCTTAAGTGTGAATGGTTATTAGTCTGCTAGCACTGACCTGTGACTTCACATATACACAAACTCACACACACATACATTATAGGCACACTCGGTATTGGCTTGTGTGATTTGTGACCTCTTTCCCTCCTTTGCTGCCATCTCACTTGTATTGATTTCTTCTCGTCTTTTCCCTTTGTCTCTCCTCCTTTGTCTTCCTCCCAATGGTTCTCCTCTCACTTTTTCTCTTTCTCTCTTTCTGGCACGATTCCAATTCTCCTCTACTGTCTTTCCTAGCCCTCCCACCTTTCATCCACCCATGTTCCATCTCTTTTTGCTCTTCTTCTCTGCCTCTCTCTGCTGGGAGTTTTTAATTTAATCATTTTCAACCACCAAGTTTTATATATATATTTTTTAAAAAGGGTCAATTAGTTGCAGTTAATCCCGATATGAAACATTGATTTTCTATGCCCGTACAGCTGTTTTGTACTGCACTGTGTGTGTGAATCAGAAAGTACAGCTCTTTTTGTGCACATTTTTTATCTTTTTATTTGAATATTTAGACATTTGTGGTCAGAGTAGACTTCTTCTTGTGTCCTTATGTGGCCTAGTTCCCTGCCTCCATAGAGCAAGTGTAAGCACACAGTGACATTCACATGTAGACAGGCACACACTCACACACTCACACATGCAAAGGAGAATTTTCAAACATGGACCAGGAGGGACAGGGATGATCAATCAATGCCAGAGTGGGAACCATTAGAGTGTGTGTATACACATACACACCGGTTCATGTGTATACACACACTCTGCAGTTTGCATTGTGAGTGTTCAGTTGGACACAGACCAGTGCATCTGTTCTGTTGATGTCCTGCATGATTTCCCTCCATAGGAGAAGAACTCCGTCAACCTCGGCGCTCTATTCTTTTTTCACAATGCCTCTCATCCTGTTGTCATTATACTTTTTCAATTTCTTTTCACTGTTTCTGTCCCTCTATTCTCTTTTCTTCTTATTATCAATGTAATCATTCACAGAGGGCACTCAGGTAATGTGATGTACCATCTCCTCAGATCTAAAGCACTCACTGTGAAATGCTTTTCAAACTGCATACTTTAGATTTTGCATATTTATAAGAGCCATTACTGTAATATTTGATCAATACTGTGCTTTCATACTGTAATAGATTTTACTGAATAGCTCCACACTCACTGTATCTAATCTTAATATCAGATGGTAGCAGCAGATATTCCCCCTTTGGTGTTGGATGGTTCTGCTGAAGAGCGTTGATTTAAAATGTCAGTTCTGAATCTCCCAAAGGTGCTCAGCTGTAATTAGATCAAGATCTGTTTCGGAAAGATGGACTTTGACTAAAGCTCATATCCACTTCAGATGATGCCTCAATTCATTACAGAAAGACGTCCAGTCCCAGACTATGTTACGTAGGACTAATTTGGTGTGA